>NC_134353.1:908130846-908213346 GCF_048569485.1 Anomaloglossus baeobatrachus
AATGTGTTTCTTAATATGTAAATTACCTGTTACGATCTATCCACAGGACATAGATCACCAAGAGAATTTACTCCAGAGCTTGTTTTACATGTTAGATGGAGTTACCAGTGTGAGACATGTAATGACTGACAGACTGCCCTCCTGGTCTGCAATCCAATGTATTACTTTAGAGAAATAGACATTTTTCTTAACTCATTTACATATTAAGAGCTATTTGCAGGACAGATCACCTGAAGAATTTACTTGCAGAGTTTATTTTATGATAAACAAAGAGGAATAAGGGGCAGTTTTAGGACTAAAATCAAAATATTTATTGAAAAAAAGATTAAAAATCTATTACGGATCTGGCAATAGATATCTTAAGAGTTTCAAGAGTATTACACGCTTTTAATCATTTATGATTAGCATGTAATAGGCTCGAAACGCGCAAGATTTCTTATGCCAGATCCGTAATGAATTTTGAATATTTTTTTTTTCAATAAGTACTTGGGATTTTAGTCTTAAAACTGCCCCCTATTCTTTTTTTTGTTTCTCAAATACCTGTGGGCCAGAGAGGTGGGGCTTGTGGACGATATGAAGCAGAGCTACACCTCTATGCTGCAATCAACGGTATTTATTTCTATTTTCTATGAACAGTGGAGATACCAGTGAAAGACATATAGTGACTGACAGTCTTGCCCTCCTGATCTGCGATACAATGTTTCTTAAGATCTAAATTAGCTGTTAAGATCTATCGGCAGGAGAGCGTTCTCCCTGAGAATCTACATCCAGAATTTGTTTTATATGATAGATGAAGTTACCAGTGTGAGACATGTAATGACCGACAGGCTGATTTTTGGATTTTTTTTTTATAAGGTTCCCATTCATTTAAAATGAGTTCTGGTGAGATTCTCCTGGAGATCTATGTCTGGCTTAGAGATCTTAAAAGCTCATTTACAAATCAAATCATGTAGGGATTTCTTGGGAATAAGACATTAGATCTCAGATATCAAGCT
Organism: Anomaloglossus baeobatrachus; assembly: GCF_048569485.1. Classification (NCBI taxonomy): domain Eukaryota; kingdom Metazoa; phylum Chordata; class Amphibia; order Anura; family Aromobatidae; genus Anomaloglossus; species Anomaloglossus baeobatrachus. The sequence goes on from NC_134353.1 coordinate 908,131,842, forward strand.
AAGAAAATATTCAACTTTTATGACCTACATGCCCATATACACCGCTAAGTAGGGTAGATTCTACTGATAGATGAGAAATACACTTTTTCTTTATATGTAAATGAGTTGTTAAGATCTATTGGCAGGAGATAGATCTCCCTGAGAATCTGCCCCCAGAGCTTGTTTTATATGATAGGTGGAGTTACAAGTCTGAGACATGTAATGACTGACAGTCTGCCCTCCTGGTCTGTGATCCAATGTTTTATTTCAGAGAAATACACCTTTTTCTTAATATGTAAATGAGCTCTTAAGATATATCAGAAGGAGATAGATCTCCCTGAGAATCTTACCCAGAGATTCTTTTATATGATAGATGGAGTTACCAGTGTGAGGCATGTAATGACCCACAGTCTGCTTTTTGGATTTATGTCTCACACTGGTTAGATTCCATTTCATTTAAAATGAGTTCCGGTGAGATTCTCCTGGAGATCTATGTCCAGCTTAGAGATCTTAATAGCTCATTTGCAAATCAAACCAAAGGGGGATTTCTTGGGAATAAGACATCAGATCTCAAGGTACGATAATATTCAAATTTTATGACCCACATGCCCATATACACAGCTTAGGAGGGTAGATCCTACTGATATTAAGAAAAGTTTATTTGTCATCTATGTAAAAGAGTTAAGATCTATTGGCAGGAGATGGATCTCCCTGAGAATCTGCATCCAAAGTTTGTTTTATATGATAGGTGGAGTTACCAGTGTGGGACATGTAATGACTGACAGTCTGCCCTCTTGATCTGTGATCCTATGTTTTATTTCAGAGAAATAAACTTTTTCTTAATATGTAAATGAGCTCTTAAGATCGGCAGGAGATAGATCTCCCTGAGAATCTGACCCAGAGCTTGTTTTATATGATAGATGAAGTTATCAGTGAGACATGTAATGACCGACAGTTTATTTTTGGATTTATGTCTCACACTATTAAGGTTCCATTTCATTTAAAACGAGTTCTGATGAGATTCTTCTGGAGATCTGTGTCTGGCGTAGAGATCTTATAAGCTCATTTACAAATCAAATCATACGGGGATTTCTTGGGAATAAGACATCAGATCTCAGATATCAAGATAATATGCAACTTTTTATGACCTACATGTCCATATAAACAGCTTAAGAGGGTAGATCCTACTAATAGATTCCCTTTAATTGATCTCAGTTTCAGATTTTGGAATATTTCAAAATTAAAAATAAAAATATTTCTTGTCCATGCCACAAAAGCTAAATAAAAAAGCAATTTGGACGCTATGAGCCCTGTAGGTCCCCCTCCTAAACACTGTGACAAATAGAAGACCACTTTGGTTATTACTTTCCTCCTACGTAAGCGGATAATTTTTGACAAATATCCGATCATCTCCTCATAGCCCCCAAAAATTACCCAAAAAAAAACTATTCCCAAACAGAGTTTTCGATTTCAGCTCAAACCCTTTGGTTTTTAGTACAAAGATTCCGCAGCTTTTAACCAGGGCGGAATGGAAAGAAACGTTTCCTCGATCTCAGAATACCCCGGCGTCCAAGAATCGATACATTAAATTAACCGTCAATATAGACAACCGCGCCAAACAAAAACCGCCGCTCGTAGTAAGGAAGGCAAACATTATCGTAGCCATTGAGGCTTACAGGTTCATTACGAGGCCAGCCCTGGGAAAATGAAGCCTTTTCCTTCTTGCTCTGGTTTAAATCAATATTCTTTGTTATGTCTGGGAACGGAGTGGCCTTGCAATAAGTAATCTCCCACTCGAAAATCTAAAAAAAAAAGATCACTTCGTGCAAACGATGACAATAAAAACCAAATTGGGGGGAACTAAGGCCTAGAAGAGAGAAATCTTAATTTATTTACATTTAGTCGGTGAAAGAAGAAAGAAAAAAGAAGAAGAAGAAGAAGAAGAAGAAAAAAAAATATTTGCCATTGTCCACATGTCAGTTCCATTAGGTGGTGGAGATTTTAGGTTGTGGACGGGGTGGTTGCTTTCCCCTTGGGAGGTAGAGTTTTCTCGTTTGTGTCCCTGTGGGAAAAAAGAGAGTCCAGGCAGAGAGTGTGTGTGTGAGAAGTCTCGCCCGTCCTTGTGTGCGGACTGTAGAAGTGGCGGTTGGAAGGAGCATCTCTGATGAGCACCGGGAACAAAGGCCCCATTCTAGTCGTGTTGTCACATATTAAGTCTAGCATCATGTCCCCGGCTCTTTGTGTGGGTCACCTTGATGAAAAGAAGCCTGTGTCCAAACCAGCGGCATTAAAACGTGGATTATCACTCCGGAGACCTCACAAAAATGTCTACCCATTCGATCCTGAGTACATCGTCCTTATCAATCCTGGCTGGCAAGAAGATTAGCATTTTTAATAAACCAATAAAAGAAGAAAGAGCTGAAGAGGACGTCGTTAACATACGAACGGGAGAGATCCGTTGAATACGAGGGCAGGGGGAAGACATTTATAATCAGGAGACCATTGTTCCTGACACCTGCAGAATGTTTCCTGCAAGAGGGAAGGGGGGAGAATGATGGCACTGGAGATGATTAAGTGATTAACCATGTGGCAGGTCCAGGATTATGCAAACGAGTGGGAAAAAAAGAGTGAGAGAGAAAGCATGGCAATCGGTGAATGGAGGCTCCACCACCAAAAGGTTGTGCCTCATTCTCCAGGACATAGCCTACAGAAGATAGCACCAATTAGCTTCTTCTGATGCATACATACAGCCTCGGCTCAGCAGGGAGAGGATAGTACAAAGCAAAGCGAGGATATCTTCCCTGTGGATATGTATCAGCCTGGGCTCACAACTTCCATGTAAATATACAAAAGACAGCAGACGGACAACCGAGACCTGGCCCAGAAAATCACATTTCTTCAGAGAGTTTAAAAAAAAAATAAAAAAAATTAGACAAGCAACCTTCGAGAATTTTTTTTCTTCTTAAAAAGCATTATAGTGCGTGTGTGCCTTTCAAACTCATTTTAAGTTTGGGAAGTATTTTTAAAGGGGCCATATGCCTTAGGCCAGGGTTTGGTCACACTGACTTTTGTGTTGAAGAGTTTTGGGAGCAGAAACTCTCCATATCCTCCTCAAAAACTCAGTTTCAGCTTCAAAAACTCAGCAAAAAGTCTCACATGCCATAAAGGTGATTCTCAGGTAGATCCCTCACCCCACTGCCCCATTCATATTGTCAAGCATGAAAGTATATGGGGAGAAGAGGAAGTATAGGTATCAGATGAACCACCAATGGCCAACTTGTACTTAAAGAGGTTGTCCACTATAACATTGATGGCCTATCCTTAGGCTAGGTCATAAAGCTCTGACTGGGGTCCAACACCCGGCATCCCAACTGATCAACCATTTTCGGTGCCAGCGTCGGCAGCAAGTAGACGGAAATTCTCAGTTTTGGAGTTACCCCGTTTTCTGATATCAGCTGCGGTCGGGTACTGCACATCTAACTCCCACTCAAATCAATAGCAGGCAGATGTGCAATACCCGGCCACATCCTCTTATCAGTTGATCGGGCAGCCCCGGAACCGAGCATTTCCGGCTGCCTGCTGGTGCCGCTAACACTGAGAACATCTGATCGTCGAGGGTGCCAGGGGTCAGACCCTGGCTGATCAGACTTTGATCACCTATCCTAAAGATAGACCAACAACGTTAAAGTAGTCGACAACCTCAAACCAGGGCTGTGGAGTCGGAGTCGGAGTCGTGGAGTCGGAGTCGGAGCTCATTTTGGTGGAGTCGGAGTCGGAGTCGGTATAAAATGCACCGACTCCGACTCCTAAAATATATAATAAATTGGGGACAGGAGTGCAATGCAGAATGTGCTGAATATTTTACTAAATAACAACATTTAGTATAATGCTTATATTTAAGTGAAAAATTTATTGTAGTACAATGTGAACATCAGACATTTAATTGTTTTTATGATACAATAATCAAGATATTTGGATAGAACATAAAATATTTATTGGAATACAACTTTAGAACACAAAAAAACTAATAAATTTTAAATATGTAATATATATAATATATATATATATATATACAGTGTATATACACACACACAAGATATATATGTAATCTACTGTATATTACATAGTGTATTACATATTTACAATTTATTACAGTTTTTTGTGTTCTAAAGTTGTATTCCAATAAATATATTTTATGTTCTATCCAAATATCTTGATTATTGTATCATAAAAATTATTAAATGTCTGATGTTCACATACACATATTCATGTACTACAATAAATTTTTCACCTAACTATAAGCAATATATGTAGGAGCCGGAGTCGGAGTCGGAGCCGGAGTCGGTGCAAGAGAATTTGAGGAGTCGGAGTCGGAGTCGAAGGTTTGGCTTACCGACTCCACAGCCCTGCCTCAAACTCCAACCATAACAAACTTAGAACCTACCAGAATCGAAAAAGTGCGATAAATCGCCAAGTACCTAACTTATACAATATTTTATTTAGAGGAGAACCTTCTCATGCATCTCCAACCTTGAAGTTTTAGATACTTTTTTTTTTCATTTATCCAATCATTTCCTCATCCAACACTTATCAAGCTCCAACGCTTTTTTTTCTGGTCATGCTCAGGGTAAAATGTATTCCTTAAAAGTAAAAACAAATAAAACCCAATAAATTCCTAAAACATCATCAGACTGACACCAGGGCACCATAGTCATGACCAAAACTGATGACGAAGCTTATCTTCCTGTAAATGTAATGACAAGCATCATAAGGAATGGAAACTTTTATATACTCATGAATGTTGTTAGGAGATGACAAATGAGTTATCTTCACTAAAAAGGAATCACGCTTCTGTTTATTTAACCAAGAACGAACATTCTGATGAATCCTTAAAGAATTTAATAAAAAAAAAAAAAAAAAAAGCAAATTTAAGCTGTAAATATTGTATAAATGAATAGCTTGGGAGAACGCCAAGATCCTGAGAAAACACAGAGGAGAACAATGGGGTCATTACTAATTATGGCCGAAGAATGAAATAAAGATGACCAATGGACAGTTCCAACGGAGAATATTCTAAATCACAGATGATGGATAGAACTTTAAACAATTCCAGACACCAACCAACAACTCTTATCTTTTTTGCCTTTGAGGGTGAAAAAGTTTTACTTGTCTTGAGATGGGTTCCCGGAAAAAAAAACCCCAAAAGTATTTGAAAAGAATTCAAAAAGTCTGGGTGAAAAATACACAAAAAAAACCCCAACATGTCTCCAGAAGATTGGTCCAGGTAATGCATTAGGCACAACCAGATGAGATTATGACACGCAAGACATCGCATCCTTACGTTGTCCACCCATTATAAAAGACCAGTAGGTGATTGAAAGACCATAGCAACATATACACCAGACAGGATGCATGGATTGTACCATACCACCACTAGCAGACCGCCCAATACATGTGCAGACCAATATCCGGTCAAGACTACACACTGACTTGGCCAGTTAAACTGGAGAAGTTTTTGATAATTGTTAAAAGGAACCTGTTGTCACTTTTTTGGCCTATAAGCTGCGGCCACCACCGGACTCTTATACACAGCAATCTATCATGCTGGATATAAGAGCCCAGGCCGCTGTCAGAACATAAAAAATACTTTATAATACTTACGTAAGGGTCACTCGGTTGGCCAGATGGGCGTCTCCGTTCTCCGGCGCCGCCTCTTTCGGCCGTCTTTGTTCTCCTCCTTCTGTAGCCGCGGTACACGATGCCTCCGACGTCATACACACTCGCCGGCATTCAGGTCCTGAGCAGGCGCACTTTGATCTGCCCTGAGCATGGCAGATCAAAGTATTGTAGTGCGCCTGTGCAGGACCGGCGAGTGTGGATGATGTAGGACGCACCATGCACCCAGGAGTCAGGAGGAGGATGAAGATGGCCGAAAGAGGCGGCGCGGTCACTGGACAACGGAGACGCCCATCTGGCCAACCGAGCGACCGTTAGGTAAGTATTATAAAGTGTTTTTTTATATTGTCACAGAGGCCTAGGCTCTTATATACAGCATGTTAGAATGCTGTATATAAGAGCCCGATGGTGGTGGCCGCAGCTTATACACCAAAAAAGTGGTGACAGGTTCCCTTTAAAGAAGTTGCAGGCACAGTAAGTAATAAAGATAATCCATCAGTGGATTTTGGCTATTTAATCTGAGAGCAGCATAATATAGGGGTCAGGAAGCCTGATTCCTAGCATGTGTGCTGTAGTTTCAATATAATCAGTGTTTTATCAGCAGGAGATTATCATCACTGTAGGACTAGGTTTCACATGCTAGTCAGGCTAATCAGTGTAACCCCGCCCCCCACCACTGATTAGCCACTTGCTCATGATGCACAGTGTACACAGGAAGCTGCCAATCAGTGGTGTGGGCGGGGTTATATACAGCCCAGAAGTATTAGCTCTGCTATATCTACATCAGACAAAACAGGGATTCTATAAAAAGTGAACCAAGCAGTTTAGTAAGTGATACATCCCTGGAATAAGTCTTTCACTTTCTAAATTATGCTGCCAAAACTTAATGACAGATCCCCTTTAAATAGACATCAAGTTGCCACATATTGTACAACGCTATAGATATTCACGTCTGGATCCATTTCTATACAAGTCTATAAGCCAGCTAGCTACACCAGGCTAATATACTGCTCATAAGTGGCCAGCAAGAGTATATAAGGCATTAAGGACTTCAGGAGAACCCAAAGGTTTACTGGATGTAGCCCATAGTCGCTGCAAGAAAAACTAGAAAGTCAGGCATTACATTGTGGAGAGCGTTCACGTCCCAGAAAGCCCCTTTATTGCTCCATGTTTTACGGTTTTCGGGCTGATGAGATGAAGGAGCCATTATTCACTGTAGGTCCAGACCCGAGACTCCAGGAGGTTGTAAAGAAGCATCTGTGATCCACGGAGCTGACAGCTTTGTGAAATACAGATGTGATGTTCCAGAAGTTTTCAAATGAGAGACTGGAAACTGCTCCCCGGCCCGTGATAACTGCACATAAAAAGATATTTACCATCTAATACAGCGTGACGGAAGAATACATTACATTGGTTGCGTACAGAAATAAATCTTCTGACCACTTAACTACTGACCATAAGAACTAAAGACAATGTCACGGGCTGGTAAAGCCAGATTTGTCTAAAATTTCCAGCTGGCACGTAATTCTTGGGGTTGTTCATTTATGGAAATACTTGCTTGGCTACCAAAGTGTTGTAATGTAGCTGCCGTTCACATAAATCACATCACATGGGGGGGAAAAAAAAAAAAGAAAGAGGTTAGCAAGTGTTAATTTCTGCTGGTATGTGTGCACCTTTGATCACATGTTGTGGGGAAGCCTATCAGATCTGCTCTCCTATTTATGCTGGTTGAGACCTTCTACCCATGCCAGCTATAGTTTATTCTATGTTGGTCTGTGAGGTGTGGTGTCCTGAAAGTTGTGCTCATTGCTTGGTGTAGTTGGTGAGTTTATCCCGTCTTGTAGCTTCCTTGCTGCTCTAGTTTTACCTTCTGAACCGCTTATTGTCTTTACCTTTGTGTGTGCATGCTGTGTGACACAGTATGGGTTTTACCCTGTCTGTCTTTATCTGTGGGTTTCATCACACTCCTGTCTTGTCCCTCCCTATGGGCAGGGTGAGAGGGAATCAGCACAGCACTGGTCAGAAGTAGGGCCAGGAAGGAGACTCAGGTCTCTCCACCATCAGGAATATCCTTGAGGTTATGGTTAGCATAAGGTCCCCTACCTTGAGGGACAGCCTAGGAGCCCCAGTTCCCCACTATCCCATAGTCATAATGACATTGTGCAGCTATAAAGAATGTGTAAGAGTGGTGGACTATAGCCACTGCGTTCCTGCCTCTGAAGATTCCAAATGCATCATTGTATTGTGTTGTGTTGTATTGTAATGTGATTTTCACCTTGCATCTTTTGTAAAAATTAGGTCATGCAAATTCTATTATATTGTGGTATAGAGTGTGATAAGCATTAATAATGTGATATGTTCATGTATAATGTAAGGTATAATAATGTGTAAGATGTGGCAGAGGTGATAATTTAATGCATGACAGACATAGGTGTTGGAAAGGTATTATAATCTTTATGTAGGTGAAAGGTTAAGTCTGCCCAACAACAGACCACAGGGACAGAAACAGTTAAGAGCAGCCACACTGGGAGTGGTCAGCTAACAGGGAAAGAACGGTTCATTCTAGGAGTCAGTGACTGCCTAGTGAGCAGGCGTGTAGTCTGTTAATCATGAAGGTCGCATACAGTGGGTGGTTTGTGGCAATGGAGCAAAGCAGACAGAAGGCGAGATAGCGTGCATCTCGAGAGAGCCGGAGACACTGTTTCATAACAGTGTTGTAAGTAGAGACAGATTCTCGAACAGAGTGGCTCCAGGCCACAGGAGCCAAAGGATGGTATACTTACATCTAGGTGACTTCTACTGGTGCAGGACGTTAGTGGACTGGTCCCTTAAAGGTAACCTGTCACCGGATGTTTAGAATACTCACCTAATGGTCGGTGAAGTGCAGACTGGTCGGATGGGCATCTCCGTTCTCCGGGTCCGTGCCTCCTCTTTCGGCCATCTTTGTCCTCCTTCTTCTGAAGCTAGTGTGGATGACGCGTTCTACGTCATCTTCACTAGCCGACATTGAGGTTCTGAACAGGCACACTATAATACTTTAATCCACCCTACTCAGGGCAGATCAAAGTGCGCCTGCGCAGGACCTCAATGTCGGCTTGTGTGTATGACGTAGAACACGTCATCCACACTAGCTTTAGAAGGAGGACAAAGATGGCTGAAAAGGAAACACGGACCCGGAGAATGGAGACGCCCATCTGACCAGTCTTCTCTGCACAGACCATTAGGTGAGTATTATAAACATCCGGTGACAGATTCCATTTAATGGGCCAGTCCACTAAAGTCCTACATCAGTAGAAGTTCCCTTTAAAAGTCAAACTACTGGGTTAATCTCTACTGGCATGTGACATAGTCAACCAAACTGGTGGTGTTCCGTTAGATGTCTGAATGTTCAAAGCTTTACTCCAGCCATTTTGGGACCTCTGAGGAGACCGGACGTGAGACTGCAGGAAGTGAAGGTGATTGTATGGCTGGACTGGGTTGCACTGAAAGTTACTGGCCCAGTTATATCAGTTGCAATCCAGATGGTAGGTGAACTATGCCTATGCAAGGTGAAAATGTAACGTTCTGGAAGATATGTGTCCTCTATCTGCAGTGAAAAGTTGTGAATGACAATGAACCGTCCAGAAAAGTGTTGTGGTTTGACATGAACAATTGGTCCCCTTGTGCGTGTTAGTTGTCATCCGGACCTGGCCAGCCGACACCAGCAGTAGCACGAGTTCCCAGTCTGAACGACGAAAGTCCACACATGCAGCCAGGACCAAGTATATCACGAACCATGGTGGAGCGTCCGGAGTCAATCCCTCGCCCACGACTACCACCTTGCGCCATTCTACAAACGCAAAGCTTTCTTTTCGCCAAATACAAAATAACTCGTCTGCCCGAAGCAATCGTAGGGGCCACATTAACTTTAGAGCTTTAGTCTGGAGTGAACTTGTCATAACCGCATCTTGCTGTAAGCCTACAGAGGGGCTTTGTTTCGGTGCGACAACCCCCCCTCCTCCTACCAGACTTCAGAATAACTCATATTAGCCCTGTCAATTAGCAGTACATTATTTAAGAAAGGCCAGAGCTTTCTACGAAGCGCTCAAGTGTGACTAAGTATCCGACCTCCTCCTTCAAGAGACAGAAATTTACACTGGGCCCTTCTTGGCCCACACTACAAAAAAAATAGGAAAAGCCTGATTTCCCCCCATCCCTTCCAAGAGGCAAAGGCCACCATTTATTGTCCTGGCTGATAAACAGAAATAATTCACTGGACAGAACAAAGCTTGAGGCTGACACCAGAGCAGCGCCCTGCCACACACAAAGCCAGGAGCCACACGGAAACAAGGGCGGCCATAGTAACGAGAAACACATTCCAGGCCTGGCTAGGCCTCTCCCGGCCCCTCTCTCTCACTAGACACTATAGCTGCCATATATTGATTTACCACTGTTGTATGAGGGCACAAAGTGCACATCACCTCTGCCCTATGGCTCAAAGGCCTAGAAAATCACATTATCTGAAGCCGTGCCCCTTCCCTCTCCTCTGTACCCATCCCCCACAGGATTACAGCTACATATGCTCTTATCTAGGGGTCAGTAGGAAGTTGCAGAATTTATGGTCCCCAATAAAACGTCTAGAAAAAAAAAAAGAAGTCCATGTTGCCTTCAATGCAAGGTATACAGAGCCAGCCATAGAAATATCCCATCCCCCATCCTTAATATTCCAAAAGGATTTCCCATGAGGCGCTGATTATTTGGTCTCCTATTTTAACATCTACGGCCACAAGTAATGATTTAAGGACAATAGCCGTTCAGTCACCTCCCACACGCCTTAAGTGAGATCTTAAAGAAATCCAGTCACTTGTCTTAAATATGGCCTTGCATAAATGTTGCCTTTCCCTGAATTTGGCGCCATTTATTTTTGCTTCGTGTGCCTCCCTATTCCCGATATGCTCCTCTTTTTCCTTGTATATAAACCTAGTTCAGAAAGACAACTGGACCTGGTCCTCTAAGAAACACCCACAAATAAGAGATTAGGACCACGCCCACTTGGCTAAAAAGACATGTTTTAAATACAGTGAAGAGAAGACCATATCTCGGGAATGGAGAGGAGCAGGAACAAGAGGAACACTGACGGATTCAGGACGACAGTGGCATTTACCGCAGCTAAATAAAAAGAGAATTGCATTTATTGCAAGTGACAGGTCCTCTTTAAAGGATAGCTTCACTGTATAAGAAGGGTGAGAAAGGGGCAGCTAAACTAAATATTCCAATCTCCAGATCTAACCTTCCTGGAAACATTGGAGTTTCATATAAAGGTTTTTTCGGAAGTAAGCGGTCCTTAGGGTACGCGCACACGAGCGAATGAATCGGACGAGTGCAATGCAAGAATATCTTACATTGTACTCAGATCAGTATTATTCAATGAGAGAGAGCAGATTGTCAGCTTTTTTTCTCATCAAGATTCTGGATGAGAGAAAAGTTGCAGCATGTCAGGAAGAGCTATGTCACTTGCACCCATACAAGTCTCTGGGTGCGAGTGAGACATCGAACTGCACTTGGATGACACCGGAGTGCAGTGTGATAATCGCATGAGCTGACAATAGCAGAGATGGGGAGTTAAGTCCCTCCCTTTCCTCCACAGCTGTGATCCGATCACAGGATCAGATCACAGTTGCATGACACTCGGCTCACACTGGCAGCACAGCGGGAGCTGAGGGTCATTAGCATATTGCACTCGCATGGGATGCCATACCAACCTGTGAATCCAGCCTTATTCTTGCATTTGACACTAGGAAGTGTGGAAGGTACCCACCAGTGATTTTCTCCACCCATGCAATGAATTACAGATCTGCGATCTCTTGCCTTATACCGCTGAAGACAGTGATTGGCTGCAGACAACAAATTGGGTCTATGGATTGTGACCATTTGGAGCCAATGTAGACCATAGACAGAGAGATCTAGAATGGAGAGTGAATGTATAGTTGCTGCATATAATGTATAACCCATTTCATTTATAAGTCTACGGTATGTCCGAAATGTAAGGATATCGACAGGAGGTAAATCATACATACAGGGGGGTCACAGAGAAGCACCCCAACTCTGCACAATGCCATGTCTCACATCCATGGTCACTGACTAAGCAGTAATGAGCTGATCTGTAGCAGCAAAATACAGACTTCCAATCACTTAAAGGGCTAGTCTCATCACAGGCACCCCCTTTTCGGAGCGCAACCTTCGAGGTCCATCAGCTGATCTCCCCTTGGGTCCTGCTCCCGTCGCCTACGTGAAGCAGCTGATGGTATTTTCCTTGCTGCAACAAAGTAGTATTACATTGTGGACATTGAGATGAAGGGCAGCTCGAATGAGAACAGCTTGTATAGAGTCTGATAACACTTATCCTCCGACCACCCAATAATAAATAATCAGGATCAATTCTGAAAGAATACTTTAACAGTGAAAGGACTTTTTGGGTGTGTTTGCCTTTAAGAGACGAGACCACGTACTAACCGAGCTCACATTCCATTCATTTCCGTGTGAGTATTGCTGCCCCGTGCTACATTCCTGTGCTGTGATCTCTTTTCATGTGACATGCAATGAAAAGGAAGAAAGAGTATAAAAAGGAGACAAAGTTCTCACACACATTTCATGGCAACACTTTGACTAATCTAAAAACCGTATTTAAAAAAAAAAATAAAATGTCCAGAAATAGGAAGTGAAGAGGTATTTTCTTTCCTTAGCAACAGTGCCATTGATGCCCACAGGCTGTGCCAGGTATTGCAAGCCAGCTCTATTTACGTGAAAATGAAACACACCACTAAATGAATGTTTCCGATCTAGAGAGAGTGGAAAAAAAAAAGAGGAGGGCGACGAGGGGAAGGGGGCGACGAGGGGAAGAGGGGAACAAGGGCGACGAGGGGAACGAGGGCGACGAGGGGGGACGAGGGCGACGAGGGGGGACGAGGATAAAAGGGGGCGACGAGGATAAAAGGGGGCGACGAGGATAAAAGGGGGCGACGAGGATAAAAGGGGGCGACGAGGATAAAAGGGGGCGACGAGGATAAAAGGGGGCGACGAGGATAAAAGGGGGCGACGAGGATAAAAGGGGGCGACGAGGATAAAAGGGGGCGACGAGGATAAAAGGGGGCGACGAGGATAAAAGGGGGCGACGAGGATAAAAGGGGGCGACGAGGATAAAAGGGGGGCGACGAGGATAAAAGGGGGGCGACGAGGATAAAAGGGGGGAGACGAGGATAAAAGGGGGGAGACGAGGATAAAAGGGGGGAGACGAGGATAAAAGGGGGGGGAGACGAGGATAAAAGGGGGGCGACGAGGATAAAAGGGGGGCGACGAGGATAAAAGGGGGGCGACGAGGATAAAAGGGGGGCGACGAGGATAAAAGGGGGGCGACGAGGATAAAAGGGGGGCGACGAGGATAAAAGGGGGGCGACGAGGATAAAAGGGGGGCGACGAGGATAAAAGGGGGGCGACGAGGATAAAAGGGGGCGACGAGGATAAAAGGGGGGCGACGAGGATAAAAGGGGGGCGACGAGGATAAAAGGGGGGCGACGAGGATAAAAGGGGGGCGACGAGGATAAAAGGGGGGCGACGAGGATAAAAGGGGGGCGACGAGGATAAAAGGGGGGCGACGAGGATAAAAGGGGGGCGACGAGGATAAAGGGGGCGACGAGGATAAAAGGGGGGCGACGAGGATAAAAGGGGGGCGACGAGGATAAAAGGGGGGTGACGAGGATAAAAGGGGGGCGACGAGGATAAAAGGGGGGCGACGAGGATAAAAAGGGGCGACGAGGATAAAAAGGGGCGACGAGGAGAAGAGGGCGACCGAAAGAGTAGCCAATTGATGGGTAGAATCATCCTTGTGCCCACAACTATCTAAGGAGTATAGCAGACTAAAGCCTTAAATGTGTTCCCACTCAATTTTCAATCTTGTAACTCCACTTCACACCTATATAAAAAGAGACCAATTTAGTCAGCATATAAATAAAATAGATTCCACTTATGAGTACTGTTGAAAGCTTTTATAATAACACAGGACAAAAACATTTTCCAAAATTCTGAAATAAATTGGCACAGTCTCACACAGGTTCATAGGCATCGACGACTTAAAACTTGTTACAAAAAGGATAAAAAAAAATAATAAACCAAAGAAAGTATGAGGCTGTTATTCTAAACGCATATGTGAGCGCCATCATGTGTAAGGTCAATCACAAATGCCACTGCGGAGCACGTGCGCAACTATCATCTTCACACGTTCTTTAATGCATGACCTACATGTGAAAAATATTATTTTGTGCAATTAGATCAGTCTGAGAAAGCAATTGGCCTTTGAAGAAGTGATAGTCACACACCAATTCCTTGCCGCATACAGCAAGACCCTACCTTGGTGGTCCGCTAGCTTTTACTTCCTGGTCCTACGCAATAAACAGGAAATGACTGTTCCGCCAATCACTGGTCACAATATCCTGTGATTGTCTGCAGCTAGTCGAATGTATATGTGGAGGATCATTCAACTTTGGAACAAAAGTGCTAGAAGCCCTACTGGTAGAACCACAGCAATCGGCAAGGTTTTCACCAATTTTGGCTTTGGGAGAGCCCATTTAAGCCTTCTATAAAATATTATAATATATTTGTAATGATATTTCGCATTTTCCCCAAACAATGTTCCCCCATAACAAGTGGAGACTAACATACACACAGCTGGGCCGCTGCCTTATTTAGTGCTAACATGGCGGTAGACATCTGAGTGACAGCGTTCCGGGAAGACACGATGGCCCGGCAGCTTCATCCTGTTCTATGGCTCTGAAAATAGAAGTCGATCTCGAGCACCTGCTGATCGCATGTCAGTTACTGTGCCTAAATAAATAAAAGGTGCTACCTTTGGCAATGCCCCAGACTCTCTGAGATTAATAACTACTTCCTTTCCGGCTGCACATTATAGCTCAAAATGTCCCTCAAATTGCCAAACCAACAAACAAGGTGAGGATCTTGGCAGCGCAGGCAAAACAGATTAGAGATCTACTCTTACATGCTTGACAAAAATAAAATGTCCCATAAATCTTAGAATAAAGTCATCTGAAGCCTTCAGTTTTAGCGAAGTGGTTCAACCATTTAAAGTGTATGACCCTCTCATGACTCTTCCTCTACAGTTGATGATGACAGAGAGAAGAATTGGGCAGACAGGATCCAACTGTGAGATACTGTTGTTTTTAAACCGCACATCCAAGCTCTCGTCATCTCCAACTGAAAAATATTTCCAGAATTCACCCATTCCTCAACCCTGAATTTATCAAGCACTCATCATTTCCCACCTTGACTACTGCAACATCCTCCTTTGTGGCCTCCCTACTAACACTCACGCATCTCTCCAATCTATCCTCAACTTTGCTGCTTGACTAATCCACTTCTCTCCTCCCTACTCCTCCCCTATACAATTTCCTTCATTGGGTCCCAATTCCCCAACATGTCTAGTTCAAATGACTAACACTGATCTACAAAGCGGTCCATAATCAGTCTACACCATGTATCTCCAACTAATCTCCCAATGTACACCAACACATAATCTCAGCTCTTCTCATGACCTCCTTCTCTCCTCCATACTTATACGTTTCTCACGCAATAGTCTTAAAAAATTCTCCCGAGCATTCACCATCCTCTGGAATTTTTTGTCCTAATACGTCTGATTAGCTGCCATATTCGGAATCTTCAAACAGAACTTAAAAACCCATCTCTTCAGCCTGCAATGACCCCTTGCCACCACCGGACCTGCTGCTAACCCCCTCAACCTACTGTCACCATCACAATCACCCAGAATATAAGTGTCCGAGGGCGGGGGCTGCTCTCCTCTGTACCAGTTTGTCACCATCCAAGTTCTTTAGGCACCTTAACACGATCTACTTTAGCACCAGGGACTGGAGACCATTTTTTCCTGCAAAAAGCAATGGAAGGAAGGGTGATCATGGCGATCTCGCTTTGCTACTGGATGTGAAGACCCCATACATATTAGATTATCATCCGCAGGACCCACCGATATCAACTGGTTCGGACGATTATCTAATGTGTATGTTGGCCCTTAACAGGTTGTGTTGACGGAGATAAGCATCAAGAATTTCGATTTCGGACTGCCAATCCAGAGATGTTTAGCAGCGGCTCTCTACGAGAATACAAAGTGATTGGAAGAATCAGCGCCCCTGAGGTCAGGTGACAGACGGCTGACCGCTATCTCGTGTATGGAGGCATTAGATTTGTTGGCAAGTCATAGTCTGAGGAAGCTCAGCATATATTATGCTATGTATTTTTACTATTATACTATTAATCATTAATATTCACACAAAAAAAATATTTTTTTTTTAAAATCTGCAAATAAAAATAATTAAACCTATAAAACTGATAAGGCTATGTTGTGATAAAATAATGATTTTTAGAATCACAAAAAAATAAAAAATATATAATAAGACCCTGGTGGGCCTTTCCAGGAGGACAAGACCCTGGTGGGCCTTTCCAGGAGGACAAGACCCTGGTGGGCCTTTCCAGGAGGACAAGACCCTGGTGGGCCTTTCCAGGAGGACAAGACCCTGGTGGGCCTTTCCAGGAGGACAAGACCCTGGTGGGCCTTTCCAGGAGGACAAGACCCTGGTGGGCCTTTCCAGGAGGACAAGACCCTGGTGGGCCTTTCCAGGAGGACAAGACCCTGGTGGGCCTTTCCAGGAGGACAAGACCCTGGTGGGCCTTTCCAGGAGGACAAGACCCTGGTGGGCCTTTCCAGGAGGACAAGACCCTGGTGGGCCTTTCCAGGAGGACAAGACCCTGGTGGGCCTTTCCAGGAGGACAAGACCCTGGTGGGCCTTTCCAGGAGGACAAGACCCTGGTGGGCCTTTCCAGGAGGACAAGACCCTGGTGGGCCTTTCCAGGAGGACAAGACCCTGGTGGGCCTTTCCAGGAGGACAAGACCCTGGTGGGCCTTTCCAGGAGGACAAGACCCTGGTGGGCCTTTCCAGGAGGACAAGACCCTGGTGGGCCTTTCCAGGAGGACAAGACCCTGGTGGGCCTTTCCAGGAGGACAAGACCCTGGTGGGCCTTTCCAGGAGGACAAGACCCTGGTGGGCCTTTCCAGGAGGACAAGACCCTGGTGGGCCTTTCCAGGAGGACAAGACCCTGGTGGGCCTTTCCAGGAGGACAAGACCCTGGTGGGCCTTTCCAGGAGGACAAGACCCTGGTGGGCCTTTCCAGGAGGACAAGACCCTGGTGGGCCTTTCCAGGAGGACAAGACCCTGGTGGGCCTTTCCAGGAGGACAAGACCCTGGTGGGCCTTTCCAGGAGGACAAGACCCTGGTGGGCCTTTCCAGGAGGACAAGACCCTGGTGGGCCTTTCCAGGAGGACAAGACCCTGGTGGGCCTTTCCAGGAGGACAAGACCCTGGTGGGCCTTTCCAGGAGGACAAGACCCTGGTGGGCCTTTCCAGGAGGACAAGACCCTGGTGGGCCTTTCCAGGAGGACAAGACCCTGGTGGGCCTTTCCAGGAGGACAAGACCCTGGTGGGCCTTTCCAGGAGGACAAGACCCTGGTGGACCTTTCCAGGAGGACAAGACCCTGGTGAACCTTTCCAGGAGGACAAGACCCTGGTGAACCTTTCCAGGAGGACAAGACCCTGGTGAACCTTTGCAGGAGGACAAGACCCTGGTGAACCTTTGCAGGAGGACAAGACCCTGGTGGACCTTTCCAGGAGGAGCAGACCCTGGTGGACCTATCTAGGACGAGAAGACCCTGGTGGACCTATCTAGGACGAGAAGACCCTGGTGGAACCTATCTAGGTGGCACAAGATCGATCTTCCTGCAAAGCATTCATTCATCAAGTCCCCATGGCTTAAGATCGAGATTAAGACTGTTAAAAAAATAAAAAGTTGAAGGCCTATCCTATAAATAAGGGTTGTCCATACATTAGAAAAAAAAAAGTCATCAAAACCCACCAATTTGGCATAACTGGATTATCTCTTAATGTGTAGGAGGCCCGATTGGCTCTCCCAGACAGATTATGTAGAGAGAGTGAAGCATCAGACATGTTGAGTTTTAATGCCTGATCTTTTCATTCTTCCAGAGTTTAAGCCACCGGTAGAAATGTCTGGCATGTGCGTTGCCATCTTACCAAAAAATGCGAAGAATTCTCCTAAGTAATCTAAGCATAGGTTCACATGTCCAGTAATCATCGTTAGAATGGGTCAAGAATTAATCCATTGGCAAAAAAGTTTTTGAAGACTCAACTTTTTTGTCCAGTTTGTTTTAAATAATTGATTTTAGCTGGACCATTTTTTTTTTAATATTGGAGTTTATGGAAAATGGATCAGTCAATGGATTGCTATTTAGCCATACTTTTTTTTTTCCTTTCATTTGTAAAGGATCTATTTTTTTTGGTTACCGGATCAATTTCAAATGGAAGATAAAAAGCAATCAAATTCCCATCCGTTGTAATGATGATTACTGGATGTGTGAACTCCGTCTAATATGTACATTTCATCTAATGAATTTAAGACATACAAAAAAAAAAATAATTGAAAAACAAACAAGAATTATCTAGGGTCTCGGAAAAGAAAATACAACAATCCGATCAGTACAACCTACAGGTGATCTCGTCACTTATGTCACAGAATCAATTAGTGACACTCGAGAGTCTGGCCCAGGGGAGAACATACCGAGACAAGGTATTCGGAAGGTAAATACAGATGGTAATTGGAGAAATATTGAACACTCGGTTTACCGCTTGGGTCCCTCAAGGATTTGGCAAATAATTAATCGCTCCCAGGTAAAAAGGACAAAATGGAAAAAAAAACAACAATCCAGGATACTGGAGTTTACAGTTTTGGAAAAGCCATCTTCAACTCTTCCAAAAAGTCAGGGTCCCCTGATCAGATTTATCTTTTGGGCAGAGTGGCATTTACAAATAGCCTCTCTGTCTTTGGAGGTCCTGTCTGGTCCTGCATTAATTACACAGACAATACATTCATATGACACAGTGTAATACTTCATTTCACCTGCGGGGGAGCTGAACACTAAAGCGGGCTTTACACAGTAAAATATCGTTAATGAATTATTGTCAGGGTCACGTCGTTAGTGACGCACATCCGGCGTCATTAACGAGATTGCAGCGTGTGACACTTATGAGCGACCT
This sequence comes from Anomaloglossus baeobatrachus, assembly GCF_048569485.1. Classification (NCBI taxonomy): domain Eukaryota; kingdom Metazoa; phylum Chordata; class Amphibia; order Anura; family Aromobatidae; genus Anomaloglossus; species Anomaloglossus baeobatrachus. The sequence goes on from NC_134353.1 coordinate 908,150,659, forward strand.
TAAACGATTGCAAAAGCGGTCAAAATCGTTTGCAGCGGAGACTTCGTCCTGAAACAAAAAATCGTTTTCTGTTTATTAGCGATATTGTTCCTCGTTCCTGCGGCAGCACACGTCGCTGTGTGTGACACCGCAGGAGCGAGGAACATCTCCTTACCTGCCTCCACCAGCAATGAGGAAGGAAGGAGGTGGGCGGGATGTTTACGTCTCGTTCATCTCCGCCCCTCCGCTTCTATTGGACGCCTGCCGTGTGACGTCGCTGTGACGCCGAATGCACCGCCCCCCTTAGAAAGGAGGTGGTTCGCTGGCCAGAGCGACGTCACAGGGCAGGTAAGTGCGTGTGATGCTGCCGTAGCCATAATGTTCGCAACGGCAGCGATCACACAATATCGCACGTACGACGGGGGCGGGTGCTATCGCGCTCGACATCGCTAGCCGATGCTGACGATGTCGCAGCGTGTAAAGCCCGCTTAAGACTGTGTTCACACAGGCCTTTTTTGGTAATTTTTTTTCAAAATGATGCACTTGGTATTAGACGTTGTAAGAAAAAAAAAAAAAAAAATATACATTCTTGTCCAAAACAGTTTTTTGTGAATTTGGAAAGCAAAAAGTCACAAAGCTTTTTAAAAACAAATAAACAAAAAAACAAACAAACTGCAAGTTTGCCTAAAAACAAATTATATTGAACATTTTTGACAGAAAACTTACTCCAGGCCAGGATTGGAGTTCGACGCTCCAAAACAAAACATGACAAATCGTGGAAAGTCACATTTTAGGATGTAGAATTGTAAAAAATTAAAAAAAAAAAAAAAGTAAAATGAATAGCGCAAATCATATAAATCATATGGAATATGCTCTAAAACCACACACACAAAAATAAAATTAATGGCACATCAAAACATAGGGAGCATGTCCTAGAGCCACACACACACAGACACACTAAAATGAATGGCGCAAATCGTATAGAACATAGGGAGCATGTCCTACAGCCAACACACACACACACACACACACACACACACCAAAATGAATGGCACAAATAGTATAGAACACAGGAAGCATGTCCTAAAGACAGACACACACCAAAATGAATGGTGCAAACCATATAGAACATAGGGAGAATGTCCTAAAGACACACACAAAATTAATGGCACAAATAGTATAGAACATAGGGAGCATGTCCTAAGGACAGACACACACCAAAATGAATGGCACAAATAGTTTAGAACACAAAGCGCATGTATAGAACATAGGGAGCATGACCTAATGGCACACACACACACACACACTAAAATGAATGGTGCAAGTCATATAGAACATAGGGAGCTTGTCCTAAAGACAGACAGACAGAGACAGACAGAGACAGACAGAGACAGACAGAGACAGACAGAGACAGACAGAGACAGACAGAGACAGACAGAGACAGACAGAGACAGACAAAGACAGACAGAGACAGACAGACACATTAAATTAGTGCAGAAAACTAAAAGCAGTGATGAATCAGGCATGAATTAACTGACCAAGGAACCTTTCTAAAATTAGCGATTCTGAAAGGCGAGAAACCATAGTAAGAAGCTGACTGAAGTCACAACATAAAGATAATGTCAAAGGTGAAAAAACCCCTCAAGAATTACTGAAGTCACCAAACAAAACTACATTTTCCTATCTGCCAAAGTACCACTGCAAAACAAAACACTGCCCCTTGTGGTTATATTGGGAGGGACAAGACTGCTTATCTACATAACAAAAAAAATGATAAGAGTATTTTTCCCCTAATAACAAATAAAGCCCCATTCACATGAGCAGGTACGTTCTTACAATGCAGCCACCAGGACGAGGCTCACAGATGACTGCCGCTTGAGCGGAGCAGAGAGTCTACGTGTTGCCTGGAGCGGTGCAGGTTTGTTGACATTCACAGCAATTAAACTACAAAAGTAATTATCCTTTCTTCTTGAAAGTAAATTGTAACTGTGGAACAGTGAGCTCAGTGGTGATCGCCGGCAGTTTCTTCGCTCAGAAACACGGCAAAAGCTAAATTCTAGGTTTTAGACTATGGCTGAAGCCACAATAAGAAGTCCCAATGTTGCACAATACTTGGAAAGGGGGAGTTTTCTAAATGATGCAATAATGGTTGAGAAGAAGAAAAAAAGCTCTGGTAACTTTCGTATTGGAAGGTGTGCGTGATCGGGGACATCACGTCTACTGGTGGACACGAACAGTAGAAGCCTTAAACAAGGACAATATATGGGACCTTTACAGTCCGATAACTCATCATCATAATGCCAAATTCCACCAGGTCTGGACGTGGTAATGGCCTCCTTACCTCTTTGGTCCCTATGCGGCTGCGCAGGTTACACCAATGATATGGACATTAGTGATGCTCGTTACTCTATCCGAGCAGGTTAGACAATTGGAGCAGCTCAACGTGAGTAACGAGCATAATGGAAAGTCAATGATTGGTCTGTTCGGGTCTATAGTCAGCCATAAACAGAGTATTTCCGGCACAAGGGAAGGCAAGGCTTTTTTTGGGGTCATACTACAACCGAGAACATTGGCTCTCCCAGGGAATAAAACATTCAGAGACTAGGAATGGGTTTCCCTTCAGTGCCTGCCCACATCATGCAGTTAAGCAAGCCTGGGTTTTGTGGTCATTATTTCATGGACGAAATATCCAAGGACCCGCGACACTTGGCCAAGCGCCGCGAGTAGCAAAAGACACCACGAAGCTCGATTGAAACACAAGCAGTGCCAAGCACTTTCTCTCGTCGCTATTGTCCACCTCTGCCTGCTGGAATGGTGGAAGAATCAGCAGCAACCGTGCTCCTACCCCATTCTAATAAGTACATTGCTAATAAATAAGACAAGTTTTGATACCTGCCGGAACGCATGCGCAATAAGCGGGTAGTGTCGCGGGCGGAGGAGGGGACGCCGCGCTCTCCCACTGCTGCTCGGGTCCGGCTGCTACGGCCTGCTGCTGCTCGGTGGCTCGAGCGATGGGCCGGATCCCGGGGACTCTAGCGGCGCTCCTCGCCCGTGAGTGAAAGGGGATTTTGGGTGTGGGGATTGGTTATTGTCCGTGACGCCACCCACGGTTGTGGTAATTTGTTGACACCACCGCTGCTCTGTATGGGGATCCCGGGAAGGATGGTATGGAGCAGCCAGTTGTTGTGTTGCCCCTCCGTGGATAGGGGTTGGTGATCCCGGGGCCCAGTGATTAGGTGGGTGATGCAGGGCTTGGTGAGCGCAGGGACAGCGCTGTGCCTTGCGGCACTGTGGTACTCACTCAGCCTGAGACGTTGACACAGTTTTCGGTAAAACACACGGCTGGAAAGACGGTTCCCACGGACGGCTGCACTTGCTTTCCCCAGTAGGTGACGGTGACGGTCCCTCTGTCCTGCACCTAAGTTGATGATGGTTGCGATGGGTTCCCACCGGTAACCCGCTCCCCGGCTTGGATATGGGCCGGAGGAGCCCTACTTTGCCCGCAGGCGCTGGCCCTGAGAAACTGGTGCCCTGGCGGTGTCTCTCCGTTACGGTTGGACTGTTGCCTTCAATCGGGACTTGGTTGTTTGGAGACAGACGTCCCCTTCACTGACGGATTTGGCAAATTATGGCGACTCCTAGCCTTGCCGGGATCCGAGAGGCCCCTGCCCTGGTGCTGACTGTTCTTCGTATACTGCTCCAGACCGCCGGGCCACTACCCGTCCGCGGTCCTTCCAGCAACCTCCGGCCAGTCCCCCTCCAGACTATCACCGCCGTCTGCTGACCTTGCTGTCACTGTCCTGGCACACAGCCAGACCAACTTCAGGCTTTACTACTGTCACTTCAGCTTCTCTCTTCAGCTCCACTACTACTTCACTTCTACTTTCAACTCTAACTTGAACTTCACTCTTTACTCCTCACTCTCCTAAACTCAACTGCACTCTAGCCCTCAGCTAGACTTCAACTCCTCTCACTTCCTCCTCCAAACTCTATCTGCCTGGTTCCTCCCGCCTCCAGGGCTGTGAACTCCTCGGTGGGCGGAGCCAACTGCCTGGCCCACCCCCTGGTGTGAACATCAGCCCCTGGAGGAAGGCAACAAGGATTTTGGTAGCTTGGGTGTTCCTAACTGGGGTGTAGGGTGTGGTGGTGTGATGACCTGTGACCCCTGGCTTGCCCAGGGCGTCACAGTAGCTATAAATGGGACATCACTACCCCTGCTCCTGATACAGAGGCGAGCGGATCCAGAATAAGCCTTTAAATTTGTAGGGCAAAGAACTAAAATGGGTTACCGAAGAGAACCTCACAGATGTTGATCGCACAGACCATTGATGCATTAAAATGCATGACCAACAAAATAAGAGAAAGTAAAACAACAAGACCTTCAAAGAAATATAGCTTTCCTTCAGAAAGAAGTAACACATAAAAGTTTAACCTATTCAGGAGTTTCAAATTTTCTCTGGTGGGTCCGACTACTTGCTGGATGAGAGGTCTGTGTGTCCACCAGGCTATGGCCTTCTTTTTTAGCTCTCACATCAGCACAGCTTCATATTGGAACCAAACTTTCTCATTCTTATATTTGCATATTTAATTAATTGCTAATTGATTCACATGGAGAGTCAAAGGATGTGTCATCACAGTGATCTATATAGGTCTTCGAGAGTTCAGTATTTGCAGTTAAACCATGACTAAAGACACCGTCACACACAACGAGATCGCTAACGAGATTGTTGCTGAGTCACAGTCTCTGTGACGCAGTAACGATCTTGTTATGTGTGACATCTACCAACGATCAGGCCCCTGCTTTGAGATCGCTAGTCGTTGCCGAATGGTCCGGACCATTTTCTTCAAAGGTGAAGTCCTGCTGGGCAGGATGCATCGCTGTGTTTGACACCTACCAATGACCTCCTAACACAGTCCCAACACCCGCCGAGATCGTTATACAGGTCGCTGATCGTTACCGAGTCGTTGGTAAGGTCTGACTGTGTGACATCAGCGACTTACCTGCGATCCTTATCAGGTCCTATCGTTGTCGGGATCGCTGGTAAGTCGTTGTGTGTGACTGGGCCCTAAGGCAGACCACTAAAACGCATAGGATCTAGTCAGTTGCACCCTGGCAATTACAGCTTTTAAAAGATTTTCAATAACTTGGACTATTTTCCATTTTGATATATGTCTGTGTTTCAGTATTTCTTCTGACCCTGGCCACGGCGGCTCCAGGCATATGCTGTGTTCAACTCCAGAAGAACCATCCATGGTGAGCAGATTTCGCTCTCACCCTTCACAGTTCTTATTTTTCTTATTTTGTGTGTTTTCCTCCTTTCCTGAAACCTGGTTTTGTCCTGCCCTCCCTTAAACTATAAATGCTTTCCCCCTCTCCATCCTCAGATCCTTGTACAACTTCCACCCTGCTGATCGCGCCAACACTCAGAGACCGATTAGAGTCCATTTAGGCAGGAATTTAGTTAGCAAATGAGTAAAAATAAGAAAAAGTACAAAGGTGTTCTTGGGCTTAGACTTAAAGGGAACCTGTCAGCAGAAATGTCCCCTAAAACCTAACAGATTCCCCCTCTGCAGCTCCTGGGCTGCATTCTATAAAGATCCCTGTTATGATTGTGCCCACTTTCTGACCGAAAAAAAGTGTTTATAAAGTTGTACCTTTTTGGCTTCTGATTCTGTAAATCCGTCACGGGGGCGGGCTGCCTGATGGCCGTTATTCTGCCCCCTGGTCCTGTATGCCGCCCCCATCGCTGATTTCAATACTTCTGGACGCCGCCCACTGCTCCAGCCATCCCCGCGCATGCCCAGTGCCCATCTCTCGGGGATGAGCACTGTGCCCAGCGTCACGTGCACGCAGGGTTAAGATTATGGGCGGTGCTGTGATGTTTATTCCTAAGCAACCGCCCATAATCGCGGGACCGCGCTTTCGGTGTAGTCACTGCTCCGCGCTCTTCCCATCTATTTCCTGCCTCGGGGCAAGATGGGAAGGAGGCGAAGTGAGGTCAGCAGCAGCGCGCTTGCGCAGAAAGAAGCAGGCCGAGGGGGAAAGCGCGGTCCCGCGATTATGGGCGGTTGCTTAGGAATAAACATCACAGCACCGCCCATAATCTTAACCCTGCGTGCACGTCACCAGCGGTGACGCTGGGCACAGTGCTCATCCCCGAGAGATGGGCACTGGGCATGCGCGGGGATGGCTGGAGCAGTGGGCGGCGTCCAGAAGTATTGAAATCAGCGATGGGGGCGGCATACAGGACCAGGGGGCAGAATAACGGCCATCAGGCAGCCCGCCCCCGTGACGGATTTACAGAATCAGAAGCCAAAAAGGTACAACTTTATAAACACTTTTTTTCGGTCAGAAAGTGGGCACAATCATAACAGGGACCTTTATAGAATGCAGCCCAGGAGCTGCAGAGGGGGAATCTGTTAGGTTTTAGGGGACATTTCTGCTGACAGGTTCCCTTTAAAGCCGTTGTCGTCAAAATTCTCAGGGCTTGTATTTATACTGGGAAATAGTTTGGAAGCTTCGGGGCATTATGTCAGTTTCAGACGGCCAGATAGAGGATAGATTCTAATCCCCGTTGACAAGGACAATGTATATCCTCCGTAAGATCGCGCAAAATACGCCATCATTACAAAAACACATTACAATAGATAATAAACAGATGATGCACTCCGGCAGTACCAAATGCTCAGGCTGGGGGGGAACGGAGCAGGACTTTGCTTTGAAGCTTGTAAGCCGACACCTGCCCACTGCTATTAATTCCTCTAACTATGCCAAAGTGGATTTTCATTTGATGTCCTGGCACAGAGCTAATCTGAGGAAGGATCAGAAACCTGAAGCCATTGACGGCCACTGATAGGAATATCTCAGGATGGCAGCTGATGGGGCCTATCGCGTTTCACTGACAACCTCAATTGCTTCAGTAATCAAGTGAAAGTCAATACAGAGCATCCTTCTGTACGGAGCAACAAAGACACAAAATAGCAGGCGTTTTATCCAGGAATGCCAGGCTCACATGGCAGAGGAGCACAATCGTTTATATATGCGGGAGTAGGACAAAATATCCAGATCTTTACTAACCCTAGACAAATGAGCATCCTACGTCTTTGTACAATTACATACTACTCATGTACTTCATAGCGTCATGTCGGAAGTTTTGATTTGTGGTGGATTCAGCAATCAGGACACCCTCTGTAATCGGTAAATCACACTCTTAGTTGCTTTCCAACAAGTCCCAGTTGTATAAAAACCAATGCTGAACAATGTTCCCTATGTCAAGATTTGGACAAAAAACCTCTATATAGAGGTCAAGAAACAAAAAACCTCCAAAAAAACCTTTATATAGGAGTTCAATCCTTTCCTTTTCCAGGCTGGGTGAGGTTTCCCCGTGTTGAGTCAAATTAAGCCACAGGCTCCACTCCTGGTGGTGCCCTTCCATCAATTCCTTTACGTTTCAGCTTTGCAACCACACTCCCCCTGGAACCCAAAGACTTTAGTTTCCCGGACTCTGCTCGGCGAGTCATGGGAATAACGCAGCCGGATTGCCAGTTGGCATCATTTATGGTCAGAACTACAACTATATCTCATAGTCTTTGAACCTCTGACTTTCATTCTTGATTAATGGGGCCGAGCCTTGGAAAGCATCGCGGTTCCGGCGGCATCCAGTGAGCTCTCACTGGCCCTTGAGAATCCAGGGAGTTGGTGTCAATCTCTCCCTGTTCTTCCCAAAAGCTATTCAGACACATTGGATTTACTGTGTGTCTAGCTCGAAAATTCCAGTGTGACTAGTCAACTGCCTAATGTGTGGACAATCCATGATGGATTGCTGGATGCCATTTTCATCTTCATGTATCCGGATCCTTTTGTTTTCAGGGTCAAAAGTTGACGGGGTCAGGTGTGGTAACTGCCAGTCAAGAAACTGTCCTTATGCGAGGGGTGGACATATCATTGCCAGAGCATGTGGGCTCTTTACCAGCTTAAAATCAGTTTCCCATCATCAGTTAGATTCCAGTCATCAACAGTTGACAATAGAGAAATAATTGGGGTAATTATGAGCCATGTTATAATATAGTTTTTAAAAACGGTCCCTATACAGTCTGCGGCTACCTCTTTACGCCATGTTACATGGGTCAATAATTGGCCAAATGTGCATTGCCAATCATCAGATTGTCAAAACAGTGGCGCAATCAGCCAACAACCAAGCAAAAGGATCATTGTTGGCAGCAAATTTCTCAGGATGTCTCGCCGTATTGCATCATCGAGTTGTATGAGACCTGGGGCACACTGCTCGGCCCACTGTCCTCTAGAAGCAGTTCAGGGAGAGTTGATGTAGGCGGGACAGCTTAGATTAGAACATGGTTAGTATACTGTACTTGCATCCTTTAGTGCCTTCCATATGTCACTATAAGATGTTTTTAGCCCTGGCAAATTTCTCAGGATGTCTCGCTCATAAGAATGGTTCCCATACAGAGTGGAAGATCGGTTCGATGGGTTTATCCAAACTTTTGAAAAAGTTCGGTTTAGGACCTGAACTGGACCTGAACCTCAATGGAAGTCACTAATTGGGCAGTTCTGCTCTCCGTCCACATGCAGCCAGCCATAAACAGAGCTCTTCTGGTGGCGCGTGGGTGGAAGTTTTTCAATATTTTTATTTATTTTGGGTGCACACTCCATCCGATTATGCTGTTACCCAAAGTGTGAGCTGATCAAACCCTGCAAGTGGCTTGCAATGGGCTGAGAACCAAGCGTACCTGGGCACAGCAAAGCTCGCGAGAGTGGTTTGCATACGTAAAGCACCCAATCTCCGAACACAAACTCTGTTTTTTGTTTTTTTTGTACAGTCTGTGTTCGGTAGAAACACTTAACCTCGGGTTCGCTCATCTCTACTTGTATATTAAAGGATCGTCCTCACACAGTTTGTAATGGTCTCCAAATGACCGATGATCAATCTATTATAGCAATAGTAATCACTTACCATGGGGAAAAAAAAATCCGCCCACGTAAACCTATTTTTACTCCGTTAATTGCCGTTGGGTTCTACAGTTTTCTTCCACACTCTAAAGACTAAATTAAAAGACTTTCCATGAAATCGGTCCTAACAAGTCAAAAGGAAGGAAACCAGATTATGAGTAGGTTCACACAGAGTTTTAAAGGAGATCTTCTGATGTGAATTTTTAAGTGGTTCCGCTTCAAACGCCTTGTGGACTCTTTGGGTATAATTGCAAAGAGTTTTTACATTGAAGAGGATTTGATAGATCACTTTTCTAAACTATGTTGCCACCATTGCAGGGGTATTCATCAGTGGTTTCATAACTGCTTGACATCCGATCACTCAACACCACCATTTCCAGGCTGGAATTTTAAGAATGAAGTGTCCTAATACTTCGCTCCCCATATACATAATCTTACCCAAACATAAACATTTTATCAAAGGCTACAACTAGAAGGATGATTAATGGCCATTTTATCCCACACAGGGTGTTCTTTGCAAAGTTTAAAGAATAATGTAAATACATGGAGGATTGATGAATGGCTTTTTGGCTGGAATCTCACGTCTGTCCTTCTACGTCATAAATTAGTTAGTTGATGATCAGGAGTTCTTGAGAACTTGGGTATAGAGTAAAAACACTACAGTTGTAGAAGAATTATATATTTTGTTGGACTTTTTAACTATTCCTGAGGGCTGAAATGTTTGAGGCACCGGGCACAAATCCAACCACTGCCAAGTCTGTGGTATATACAGTATATGTTGCTGTAGGTTTATTTCTTAGCATGGTTTGGATGCCAGGATTACGATGCGTCTTTATATATAGCATTAGCTTAACAAGTCCCAGTCCGGAATATGTACGTAGGAGGAGGGACCATGTGTGGTGGGAACATATGTTCCTCAGACTTAACTATATTAAAAAGTTGGAGTTGGTTTCTTCTTGAGACTTTACAAGTGGAAGTCAATTTAATAAAAGGGAAGTTGCAAACATCTGAATCTTTCGGTGGTGGGCATGCAGAAGATGTATACAGTATGACACAATCACATGAATGTATGCTTATGGAGTAAATTATGTTATCGGCCACATTTTTTCTAAACTTCAGAGCTGAAATCTCCCAGCATTCCCATTGGATAGAGTTTAATTTTCATTTTGGAAAGTAGAGCTTTTAGAATTGGCACGATGGTAGTATGACGTAAAAAAAATTACTTTCCTGTCATTAAAGTAGCTCAGGTAGGTGATAATTGTGCGGCCAACAACAGGCTTGTTGACAGTTTCCAATAACAAGTTCTGCCATATAAATTCAGACATTTTTCAAAGTAAAATAAATATGTTGCTGAATCTCCTGAGAGCGTACACCAGGAGTGGGGAACGTCCAGTCCATGGGCAGATTTTCTGCGATTCCCGATGCTCAGGCCAGCAGCTGCATTTTGCTGGCTGCTGGCCCTTTAAAGTCACACATGCACTGTGAGCACGCTTATGTATTAAAGGATTATGTCCTAGCCAGTATGACGATGCACTTTGTGGGAGGAGTCAGTGCCAGTGATATAAATGCCCCCAGCATCCCCAGTGATTTATATGCCCCCAGTCCTCCCCAGTGATGTATATGCCCCCAGCCTCCCCAGTAATTTATATGCCCCCACCATCCCCAGTGATTTATATGCCCTCACCATCCCCAGTAATGTATATGCACCCAGCCTATACAGTGATGTATAGACCACTACCATTCCCAAGTAATGTATGTGAATCCTTTCTTCCCCTGTGATGTCTTCTTGCCCTCTCCAGTGAGGTATATGCCCCCGACATCTCCTGTGATGTATATACCTCAACCTTCTCCTGTGATGTATAGATACACCAGCATTTCCTGTGATGTATATACAGCAGTCCCGGTATCTCCTGTGATTTGTATACAGCAGTCCCAGGGTCTCCTATGTAATGTATATACTGAAGCCCCAGCATCTCCCATGTGATGTATAACTAGCAGCTACAGCATATCCTATGTGATGTATAAGCTTTACAAAACTTAAATCACAAAGAGTTGACTGTGTTCCAGACTAACACAACCTGTAAAATCAGTGAGAAGCAACAGGATCAATATTGTCGAAATACACAGCTCCACCAAAGAGAAGAAGCGCTAGACACCACAGTATGGGTGAATTAATTGTTTGACCAAATATAGCAGGGTCATTTTCAAGTGGATAATTTTGTGCGGCCCCCGATGGTTGGTGGAAATATCCAATGGTCCCTGTCAGGAAAAAAAAAAAATTTCCCACCCCTGACGTAAACCATTATAGGAAACATTAGCTCAACATGAAATGGCTGATAAAAGTGAACAACAGATGGCCTCCAATAATGATGAGCAAACTTTTTTTTAAGTTTGACTTGGTCAGGTTTGACAAATATTTCCCAAAAATAGGCAATAAATTGTATGATGTCTAGTAGCCTGAAATGATGAGAAAGACGGCGGCAGAGAAAGAGGGCGGCAGAGAAAGAGGGCGGCAGAGAAAGAGGGCGGCAGAGAAAGAGGGCGGCAGAGAAAGAGGGCGGCAGAGAAAGAGGGCGGCAGAGAAAGACGGCGGCAGAGAAAGACGGCGGCAGAGAAAGACGGCGGCAGAGAAAGACGGCGGCAGAGAAAGACGGCGGCAGAGAAAGACGGCGGCAGAGAAAGACTGCAACACAGAAGTGATGCCTCTGATTTTCAGGTACGTGGACGATAAGAGCTGCTGACTGAGGAATTCTCTTCATCAGACTCACGAGGTCCCTCCTGGTAGGCGGTTCTGTATCATGTTATGTGTCAGCTGCAAGGTATTTTTGGTTAGATTGCATAGTCTGCAACATGGAGTAAAATGGGGACTTTTTTTTAGCAATTCACTGAATTCACCAGGACCTGTGCATTTCTAGAAATTAAACACGAATTTGATTTGGGTCTAATCTATTCAATCGCTAGTATACAAAAGCACAGCAAATACAGAATGTCAAGTGCTCCTTTAATGATGGATTTAAAATAAAACAAACAAAATATAATCAAGGGAAGACTGTCCTATATTTAAAAGCAAAGAAAGTCCTGTGCCAGTTTACAAAGGGCAGTCACTTAGAAACCTTGGGTGTTAACATACCAGTCTAACCGGCTAATTAAATAGACCTATGTAAATTGGTTTGAAACTCAGTGACCGGTTTAGTCATCCGTGATTGTCAATCATTTGTGCCCTTGTGAAGAATGAAAGCAGAGATTCAGGAGAGGCAATCTCAGTCTTGACCATTCAAGTCCAAACTCAGCCAAGAAGGTGGAGAGAAGGAAAGCATATGCTAGGAACATGGTCTACTCAAACCAATCAGATCAATATTCACCTATTTTCCGAGATAAAGCAGTTGGCTCAGGAGTAGAGATGAGCGGATCCGTGGAAGTTTGGTTCGGCGGGGTCAGACGGACTTTAGATAAAGTTCGATTTAGGACCTGAACCCCAATGTAAGTCACTAATTAGGCAGTTGAATCATGGAATCACACTGTTAACCCCAATGCAAGACGTTCAAACACTGCAAGTGGCTCGCACTGGGTTGAGCACTGAGTGTACCCGAACACAGTAATGCTCACGATCGTTGTGTTCACACGTAAAGCACCTGAACTTCGAATCCAAACTCTGTTTTTGTCTAAAGTCCGAGTTTGGTACAAAACACCGAACCTTGTGTTCACTCATCTCTACTCAGGAGTTGAGAAGAGCGAATCCGTGGATGTTTGGGTTTGCCAAGTTCAACTGGACTTACAGGTTCGCTTCGGGACCCAGTGTTGACCCGAACTTGCTCCCGGACCCTGAGCCCCATATAAGTCAATGTGGATCTGAACGTACGGACTCGACTCACGTAATGAGTATAATGGAAGTCAATGATTGGGCAGTACGGCTCTCTGCTGGCCAGGCAGCCATAAACAGAGCATTTCCGGGGAAGGGAGGTTTTTTTAAATTTATGATTTTTAAACACAGCATCCAAAAATGTTGTTGTTACCCCCAGTGAAAGCCAGAGACTGCAAGCGGCACTCACTGGGCTGAATACAGAGCGTACCCAAGAACTATGATTCTCTATCGAGTGGTTAGCATATGAACAGCACCCAAACTCGGGCACAGGCATTTTTTTTTTTTTTGAAAGACAGTGTTCGGGTTTGAGGCCCGGACAACCAATGTTCAATAGCAACCCCGAACTTTACAGGTCAGGTTCGCTCATCTCCAGTCGAGAGGACAACCATTGTCCATGTACACTATTAAAGCATATGGTAAACAACCAGGGAAGGACAAGATTAGAAGGAAAAATCCAACATTTGCAAAAAATGGGATGAATTAAAACTTCATATTTATAAAAAAAAAAAAAAAAACAAAAACAAAAAAAACAAAAACATTTTAATTCATCACGTTTCGGATGCTGGAATTTTCCGTAACTTGTTCATCACAAACACAAAGCCGGTTAAGGAGTTCTCCGTACATCGCACCCCAATCATGGATACAACACGAGTGAAGGGCTCCAGTTTGGGAACCCCTTTATGTGCTAGAATGTGGCTAGTTGGTCCTTGTCATACATGTATATAAAGTCATCCATAATGGCTCAACGTGCCACAGCGTCAAAGATGGAAGAGCAGGAAGTCAAGCCAATTTAGGTGGGCCATATACATTGACCGATGGTCAAGTGGACTCACCATTCCCATGAATAAACCTGACTAAAATGTGGTTCAGAGGATAAGAAAATGAAGGCCGTAAAATAAAAAAAGGTCATAACTAGCTTCGATTTCCAAGGTGACTTTGATGGTGAGAATACTATGTATGGAGATTTAGCTTTATCAGTTGGTCAAGTAGAGGTGGCATTTAAAGGCTAGTCCCAGCTCTCTCCATCGACCCAGCTGCTGTGCCAGACATGACCTGTAAACCACTAAGGAGCGATTTCTGGAAGCAGGCAGACATTTTTTTTTTTTCTAATTCTAGTGTAAGGAGCTTACTTAATAATGGTCTAGCAGTTTCGCAATCACATTACTTCATACCAACAAGTTCCATCCCAATTAAAAACGGAGAATAAAATTATAGTCTCGAATTCACACCATACATCACAGACACACGGATCCTTTAAGCGAAGCCTCCGAACAAAAGATAAAATCAAAGATGATTCAAGAGAGACCGGAGAAACCCATGAGAGAATCACAAAATGAATATAAATATCAATGTCTGCATAAAAGAAGCATAAACAAGACGTTCCGCAGCTAAATCATGACAACATTTTACAAGCAGAAGACACAAGAGGAAGATAACATTGTATTGTTATGGTGCCAGCGAGGCCCAATAAACTACAGACTCTGGATTTCATTAGCAATATTGTCAGGATCGGTAAAACAAAAAGTTACGGGGACGGTGCAGGACGACTTTTCCAAAGGATGAGCACAATTTACACTTGTAAATAAAACTCAACGCACTTTCACTTAACTTATTGCTTTTTTCGTCGGTATATCCAAAAAGGAATGAGGAAAGTACAGAGAGTAGAGGACAACCGTAAGGCTATGTGCCCACAGGACAATGTACTCGTGGATATATCCGCAGGTACGTCCGCGGATTTCCCGCAGCAGCTCCGCGGAATCCGCAGCTATCCATTGCTGCGGGATTCCAGCGAAATATCTGCGGTACACCTGCGGACATTCGTGCAACTTACCTGCGGAAGTCCCGGCTTCTATCTCCATAGTGGAGGGCCGGGAATTCCACAAATATTTCCGCAGGAATCATTGACATGCAGGTATATGCGGCTGCGGGACATGCCGCAGCATGGACACAGCACTCCCCATGTCCCATGGGATAACATGGGGAGTGTCTGTACTTGCTAAAACCTGCGGATTTATTTAGAAAATCCAGATAAATCTGCAGGTTTTCCGCGGCAAAATCCGCAGGTACATTATCCCGTGGGCACATAGCCTAATAGTGTAAAAACATGGTTTCAGACATACCCTTGGGGGAAAAAAAACAAAAAAAAAAACATAAAAAAAAAATTCATGAAGACTATGTAGTTTGCCTAGTTATGACTTTGCTTCCCAACTGGGTGTTCACTTCATAAACTCAATATCTGTTTTATAATAGGCTACCTATCCACAATGAACAGACTTGTTTTAGGTTTCTAAAGGGGGCGATATAGTTTGTCCGTCTCGGGCAAATCGCTGCCCGTGGCGCACAATATCGTTAGGAACCGTCACACTGGACTTACCTGCCTAGCGACGTCACTGTTGCCGGCGAACTGCCTCCTTTCTAAGGGGCGGTTCGTGCGGCATCACTAAGCGGCCGTCCAATAGAAGCGGAGGGGTGGAGATGAGCGGGCTGAACATCCCGCCCACCTACTTCCTTCCGCATTGCCGGCGGCCGCAGGTAAGCTGTAGTTCCGTCGTTCCCGAGGTGTCACACAAAGCGATGTGTGCTGCCTCGGGAACGATGAACAACCTGCGTCCTCAAGAATCAACGATCTTTTGAAAATAAACGATGTGTCAACGATGGACGATTAGGTGAGTAATTTCCATCGTAAACGGTCGCTCGTTGGTGTTACACGCAACGACGTCGCTAACGATGCCGGATGTGCGTCACGGAATCCATGACCCCGGCGATATATCGTTAGATACGTCGTTGCGTGTAACGGGGCCTTAACACTTACAGGTTGTCCAGGTCTATTTTTTTCTAAAACTAGGCTCTAAATGTTGTAAAAGCCAAAAACAAAATAAGACTCTCCTCCTCACCCCCATTTCTCAGTTTCATAGTGCTGAAAAGTGATTAGCTGTCATGCTTATCCCTTCTGGAAGAGGAAACTCTGAGACCAGCGGCAGGGCACCTGGTAAGTGTAGCAAAGAAGTGTTGGGAGGTCTTAATGGGACTCGGTCAGCAGATTTCTGCAATGTGACCTGAAAACAGGATGCTACAAGTGTTAAAACCGTGACTTCAGCCCTGCATCTGTTATCTCGCAGACTTTTTTTGTTTATTTGCAATGTTAGCTTAAGCCTATTATCTTTATCATTAGTGGGTCTCAGCAGCATGTGAGTTGTAGTCAGATTCCCTCCCCCTCTGTGACTAAAGGCCCCTTTACACACAGACTTTCTAGCGATCCCACCAGCGATCGCAACCTGGCCGGGATCGCTACAAAGTCTCTGGTGAGCTGTCAAACAGGCAGACCTGGCCAACGATGCAACAGCGATCCGGACCTGCAGAACGACCTAGCTAGTCATTGGGGACGTTGTAAAGCAGCTTTTTGAAAGGGAAGTCGCTAACGAAGTCGCTGTAAAGTCCCCTTTACACACAGACCATGCTGCACAGCGGGAAACAAAGGACCCAAAATCTGCGGTAAATCCGCAGCGTGGGCACATAGCATTACAGATCACACAATGGAGCGCGTCATTTTTAAACACTAAAAGATTCATAACAAGTTCCAAAATATTAACTATATAAAAGGCTGCATCCCCTAATACTACACACAACGCTCACAGCTACAGCCTGATCTAGAGGTCAGGACCACTCGTGCCCATTATTACACGATCTGCTGGTTCTTGGCTTCCAAAAGTCACTTTAATGTTATTTTCCACAGTAGATCACATTGAAAGCTTGATGAGTAAGATCAGAATTTATATAACCTTCAACACCAGTTCACAAGAAAAACAGACCAAGTTACGCGCTTGCTTATATTTCACTTCTTGGGCAGGTTCCGGTACTTGGCTGCTATTTTCAGCTGGGGACTCCCCACATAGCAGGATAGCTGTGCTGGTAAACAACACAGCGGCTATAATTTCATTTCTAGAGCTGGCCACATATGGGCAAAGTCAACTGAAGTAGTGATCAATCTGGTTAAATTAGCCCTTATGCTAATGGAGAAAAACTCCTGCAGTGATATTGGCAGTGCCAGTCTCAAGCTGACCGCAAGTTATTGAAAGTAAAGCGGGCTTTACATGCTGCGATCTCACTAGCGAGATCGAAAGCGATCGTACCCGCCCCCGTCTGTTGTGCAACATGGGCAAATCACTGCTCGTCGCGCACAACCTCGCTTACCCCCATCACACGCACTTATCTGCCCTGCGACGTCACTCTGGCTGGCAAACCGCCTCCTTACTAAGGGGGCGGGTCGGGCGGTGTCACACGGCAGGCGTCCAATAGAAGCGGAGGGGCGGAGATGAGCGGGACGTAACATCCCGCCCACCTGCTGGGATTGGCGGTGGAGGTAGGTAAGGAGATGTTCCTCGCTTCTGCACACACAGCGATGTGTGCTGCCGCAGGAACGAGGAACAACATCGCTAATTAGAAGAGAACGATTTTTTGTTTTAGGACGACCTCTCCACGGCAAACGATTTTGGCCGCTTTTGCGATCGTTTTAGGTCGCACATAAGTGTCACACGCTGCAATATCGTTAATGACGCCGGATCTGCGTCACAAAGCACGTGACCCCGACGATAAATCATTAACGATATTGTAGCGTGTAAAGCCCGCTTAAGTCTGGCAAAGAGGTAATGGTGCAAACACTTAAATGGATCAAGTGGGCGAGTAGGATATTGACATATAGTGAGACGTGGCAGGCTATAGGTCATCAATAGTGATGAGCGAGCACTACCATGCTCAGGTGCTTGGTACTCGTAACTAGTGATGAGCGAGCACTACCATGCTCAGGTGATCAGTACTCATAACTAGTGATGAGCACGCACTATCATGCTCGGGTGATCAGTACTCATAACTAGTGATGAGCGGGCACTACCATGCTCAGGTGCTCTGTACTCGTAACTAGTGATGAGCGGGCACTACCATGCTCGGGTGATCAGTACTCGTAACTAGTGATGAGCGAGCACTACCATGCTTGGGTGCTTGGTACACGTAATTAGTGATGAGCAAACACTACCATGCTCAGGTGTTCATTAAGAATAGTTGAATGCTTGGATGGACATGACTTGAGCACCCAAGTAAAATAAAAAAGTCAATGGGGGATGCAAACTATTTTTCTGGGAAACCTTCTGGAAAAATACTTGAATCCCCCATTGACTTCCATTATATTCTGTACTTGAGTCATGCCTATCCGAGCACCGACTGCTCTTAACAAGTACAGGGCAATTGAGCATGGTAGTGCTCACTCATCACTAGTCATCAATTCTGAGTTTAAAGACCTTCATACAAATTAGCTAGTGGTCACCTAAACAATTGGTCATCTGATAGCAATCTCCCTTGACTAGACCATAGATATGAACACTTGGCCAAGAGGTCCTGTGCACTTTACTAGTCTTTTCCTCTGTAGACCAAGAGGATTGGCCATTAAAAAAATCCAACAAACCAGATCCTTCTCTTCTCCCCAAAATTATTTTTTGGGTTTATCAGAGTTGGGAAGCCCCAATTTAGAAGCCTTTACAGTAGACATTTAGGACCAAAAGTGTAATGTTAAACTTTTCTGTAGTAAAATGAACTTTGGAGTCATGGCAATTGAATATGTGGAAGACATTTTTGGCAAGAAAGAATTAGTACGGTACGTTTGTAACAATGTTCAAGAGCCGAGAGTAGACGTATGTCCAGGGTTCATCTGCAGCCACAAATGCTCCTTGATTATGAAGCACGACCTATTATGACCAATTGCATGTCTGCTTTAGTTCATCAGGTCACTCCTGACAGCAACCACAATACCTTGATTGCACAACTAGAAGCATCAGCTTCTCCACGTAGAGTAGCACTCGAGCACAGGATGAGGTTTCCATCACAGCATCCATGCTTAATAATGATTAATCTGATACCTGCCAACATGAACTCCACGCTCTCTTCACTAAATAATTACTCCGCAGCTTGGATACTGTTTCCAGAGGAGCAAACGAGCCCGGTGTTTATCATCAGGTCACCCTCAATCTCTACAGACAGAATTTTGCTTCTTTGCTCTTGTAAATCATGAGTCGAGAACACCTGTAAAGTCCATCAAAAATGTCAATCTGATGGCCTTCACGCCAAACATTAAGAGGGACTAACTGATCAAAATTAATTTGTAAATATCACGCGTCGCAGGTAGAGATGAGCAAATAAATTCAAGTAGAATTTGTTACAAAAAGCCGCATTCGAGCAGTGGCAATCTGAAAAATGCGTTGACGACCGGTTCGGTAACAGAGGAGCGGAGGGAGCATTCTGAGAACAGTATAAGGGTTTGGGTTTTTTTGGAGTGGGGGGGCATAATTATATTTACGATGCTCAAGAGAGAAACCATGATGAGGGACATTAAATTCGTGGAGAATAACTTCTAGGTAAATCGAATTTCCCGGTAAAATACACTTGGACAAGTGAATTAAAGTTTTGCCTGATCCGCTCATCTCTAATCGTAGGACTCAATTTAACAGAGTAAAGCAAGAGTCTTAAGCCTTTAACTTGAGTGATCACTAACATTACAATAACCATAGCAATACAATAGCTCTAGATCTTTTGGAAGCAGCTGGTCTTGGACAAGCCTTTTAAAAGGGATTGCCCACAACGGGACAAACCCTTAATAGCTGCAACGCCCATCACAAAAACACTTCCTTCTATCTCCCAGACTACTGCCGCTCCTGCGTTTTCAACGCTGTCACTCGGTGATCAGGTGACATTAAATCACATGCAGTCAACCAATCAGTGGCTGCTCTGATGGAATATTGAAAAGCTACAACCAGTCAACAGCCGATGATTGGATGCATCAGTCATTTGATATAATGGCACATGATCATCAAGGAACACAAGTGCCAACAACGCAGGAACAACACTAATCTAAATATTTATAGGGTTATCAGGGACAAATTTTATTATTTTTCTCATAGGCGTGAGAACTGTTGCACCTGGCGCCAGCTCAGAGTGGTCATGGACCGCTTCTGCCGGCAATTCTGCTGCTCTGTTGATGGGATGTCACTACAGATGTCATGCTGATTGACAACCAACTATCTGCTACCCATCAGCATGACCCTGACAGAAAAGTCCAGTCGACAGCAGATTAGTGAGCACTACATGCTCAGTTCTCATTAAGAGCAGTTGAATGCTCTGATAAGCGCGACTCGAGAATTCAACTATAATTGACGTAAATGGGAAACTCGAGCATTGTCCTAGGAAATCATCTAGAAAAATGCTTGCATTGCCCATTGACTTCCATTATAGTTGAATGCTCGACTTGTGACCATCTGAGCAGCCAACTGCTCTTAACGAGTACCGAGCACCCAAGCATGGTAGTGCTCGCTCATCACTTGTTACAAGTACAAAACACCCAAGAATGGTAGTGCCCGCTCATCACTAGTTGCGAGTACTGAGCACCAGAGCATGGTAGTGCCCGCTCATCACTAGTTACGATTACTAAGAACCCAAGCATGGTAGTGCTCACTCATCATTAGTTGCGGTACCGAGCACCCGAGCATGGTAGTGGTCGCTCATCACTAGTTACGAGAACTGAGCATCCGAGCATGGTAGTGCTCGCTCATCACTAGTTGCGAGTACCAAGCACTGAGCATGGTAGTGCTCGCTCATCGTAGGTTACAAGTACAGAGCACCCGAGCATGGTAGTGCTCACTCATCACTAGATTTTTTGTATATTCAACTTACCGATGGCTGGCTTTGCACCATTTTCCTGAACCATAAATAGCTATCCCAAGGTTAAAAGGAAAAAAAAGCAAAAGAAAAAATACAAACTCATTTTACCTCTTCGCCATGTCTCCTTGTTAGTCCTAACTCACTGGATCTTTTCATGCTAGGACAAGGACTTCTGGCTCTGATCATGCCCCAGACGGTTCTGCACACGAACGTTCAAAGTTCACAACATGTGCAGCGTCATTAAGTGTACGTGTAAGTGCACAGAACCGTCCTGGGCCTCAAAACTGAAAGTCCCGGCTTAGAACGAACAGGCCTGGAATTTAAGCACTAGTGACAGTGACCAGAAGATTAGACGAGGACCAGAAGGGAAAGGGTTGGGAGAGGTAAGAAGTTTCACTTTTTATATATTATGTTTATTATCCTTAGAACATAATAGAGGATATTCAAATCACAGAATATAACTTAGCTGCAAATAGTCAAAATTCATGGAAAACCCCACAAAAATAGGCAGATTTGAACACTGCCAGATCAGCTCCTTTCGAACTATTTTATTATTATTATTATTATTATTATTTATTTATAGAGCACCATTGATTCCATGGTGCTGTACATGAGAAGGGGGTTACATACAAAATACATATACAAGTTACAGTAGACAGACTAGTACAGAGGGAAGAGGGCCCTGCCCTTGCGGGCTTACATTCTATAGGATTATGGGGAGGAGACAGTAGGTGGGGTGTAGGTGGGGTGGCAGCTCCGCACGGTGGTAGGGCGGCAGCTCCGCACGGTGGTGGGGCAGTGAGGTCATTCAAGGTTATAGGCATTTCTGAACAGATGAGTCTTTAGGTTCCGTTTGAAGTTTGCAAGTGTAGTAGATAATCTGACGTGTTGAGGCAGTGAGTTCCAGAAGACTGGGGATGTGCGGGAGAAGTCTTGGAGGCGGTTGCATGAGGAGCGAATGAGAGAGGAGGAGAGAAGGAGATCTTGGGAGGACCGGAGATTACGTTTTGGAGTGTAGCGAGAGATTAGTTCAGAGATATACGGAGGAGACAATTTGTGGATGGCTTTGTAAGTCAGTATTAGTAGTTTGAATTGGATACGATGGAAGATTGGGAGCCAGTGAAGGGACATGCAGAGAGGAGAAGCGGGGTGGTAGTGAGGCGAGAGATGGATCAGTCGGGCAGCAGCATTAAGGATGGACTGGAGAGGGGCGAGCGTGTTAGCAGGAAGACCACATAGGAGGATGTTGCAGTAGTCGAGGCGGGAGATTATGAGGGCATGCACTAGCATTTTTGTAGATTGAGAATTGATGAAGGGACGGATTCTGGAAATATTTTTGAGTTGAAGACGACAGGAGGTGGTGAGGGATTGAATGTGTGGTATGAAGGACAAGGCAGAGTCAAAGGTCACTCCGAGGCACCGAACTTTGGGTGTTGGGGAGAGCGTGATGTTATTTATTGTAATAGATAGATCAGGTAGAGAGTGTAGGTGAGATGGAGGAAAGATGATCAGTTCAGTTTTCAGAACTATGACATGAAGTTTTATAAAGTTTTCTACCCTTTCATAGACCGGCAATTTGCATATTTTTCCTTCCAAGAAGCATTTGCTGTAAGATGCCATAATTTTGTTAAATCCTTTTAAGAAGAACCTGTTATCCACAGAGCTGGTACCTGTACTCAACCCTGCCCTGATGAGAGGCAAGTACCTGGAAACAGGCTTCCGTCCTTGGCGATATTGCAAGGCTTGATAACATGTCAGACATTGACCTGTACGGTAGCGCCTTCTGATAGATGGAACTAGACAGTTTGTTCCTTCTGGAGAACAATTAATTTGCATACTTTTTTTCCCATGAAGCATTGCTTTCAAGTCTCTCTATTTTCGAGAACTTGGCGGCTTCCTAAAATAGTTCTTTAAATTCCTGGAGGAGGATCATGAAGTTCTCCGCTATACAAAGACAGTAATGTGACTGTCCGACTCCTGGGAAGAAAGCCCTTCTTAAGCTTCATAAAAGCCAGTCTTTATTTTTCTAAACATGTCCATGTCAATGCTTTCCATAAACAGACCTGTGTGTGGCTTCACTTCACCCTTGATGAAAGATTCATTTCACCAAAACGCTGGAAAAAAAAAAAAACAAAAAGTTCACCCAGAGACATCGCTGTTAATGGCACCCAACTTTTAGAGCCACCCTGCCCCACACATTCCAGGAATACCTTCGCGAGAAGCGTCTGTATCAAAACCTAATAATCCCGAGCTTAGCTGCCAGGAAGCTTTGGAGTACTGGAAGCAGGGAAAGAAAAGGCACATTATCACCGCATGATTGGGAACGAGGGTTTCCCAATAATCACACACTGTAAACAGACGTCTGATCACTCAATGATATAACAGAATAGTCATTACTTCGGTGAAGTTATCTTTTGCCTTGATCATCGTCTCGGCAGCGAATTGTTCAGTGTAAACAGGACATGTGCTGTCGAGAACAATGAAGGTCTATATGCCCAGAACGGTATCTAATGCTTGGTCTAGATGACTATTAAAGGAACCTGTCAGGTACAATATGCAACCAGAACCACGAGCAGTTCCGGGTGCATATCGCTAATCCCGACCTAACTGTCCCTGTATCTAGTAGCATAGATAAAGGGATCTTTAGACAAAGTATTTCTAAAGATCCTTTATGATATGCTAATGAGTGCAAGGACTAGTAACAAGGGCGTTATTTCCCTCGACTAGTCCACCCTCTTAGCATGCACCTGTGGGCGTGCTAACATACTATTCAATGCGCATTGCCCAGCGTCATCGGGAGTGACGCGTGTACCTGTGTCCACTGTCACCACCTCTCAGACGCTGGGTTTAGGCTCAGTGTGCATGATCAGAAGTCCTGGCACTTCCGGAAATGCGCATATTGAAACAGAGTGTACAAGTCTCGGCTTCAGAGAGGTCTAGTGCGCATGATCGGAAGTGTGGGGGACTTCTGATCATGCACACTGAGCCTAAACCTGGCATCTGACGCGGTGACAACACATACAGGAACGTGCGTCACCGATTAGGACGCTGGGCAATGGGCATTAACTAGGATGATAGCAAGCCCCTGTGGGCGTGCTAACACACTAAGAGAGTGGCATGTGCGCAGAAACTAATGCCCTTGTGACTAGTCCCTGCGCTCATTAGCATATCATAAAGGATCTTTACAAATACTTTTTCTAAAGATCTCTTTATCTATGCTACTAGATACATGGACAGTTAGGCAGAGATTAGAAATTTACTCCCAGAGTTGTTCGTGGTTCAGGGTGCATATTGGATCTCACAGGTTCCCTTTCAATAACCGCCTACCAGAAAACATGTTGCCAATTGGTGGTCCTTTAGTGTTACTAGTCAGCTGATGAAGACCGAGCGTTAAAAGGGAGTTTACATGACTATGTTGGTCAGCAGTCATTTAATAACCTCTATACACATGCAGACTGTGCTTCAGATGCAGAAAGAAGGATTAGTTATAGAGCAATCTGTGTGCATAGACTGCCATTGTTCTCGGCAGCTCGTCCTGTTTACACAAGACACGTGCTGTCGAGAATGATTATTTTTAAAAAGATCATTTTGACCTATGAACAAGCATTTGGATAGTCTGTTCGGTGATCGGGAAAATGCTTGCACTGCACAATTATTGGGAAATAAGCATTTGTAATGCATCGTAGCTTGAAGCAACATAAGTTCTACACCAGCCTTATTGTGAAATGAACATTATGCCATATCAGTCCAAATAAGCAAATATGAGCCTCACGGTTAAAAAACAGTTAAAACTATTGGAGGAGGTTCTCATATATCATATCACCTTCATTTCTTGAATTTGGTAAAATATTCTCATTCGGATAAGCGACTCGTCCATTTTCTAGATCACAAACTGCACTCGGGAAGTCTTTTCTGTGGACTGGACACCAACTATCAGTTTATCCTCGTTGGGAAGTCTTTTCTGTGGACACCAATCAGTTTATCCTTGATGGGAAGTCTTTTAGTCATCATAATTTAATTGTATTTGGTCTGGATGTTGACAGTCTTTAAAGTATGAGAGGTCTTTGGCTAGGAACACACATGTACCCCATTCAATCAAGCAGAAGAACCCACCTAATCAGCCCTTTCTACATATGGGGGTTTCTGGTTTTGGAGCTCTAACCAATTTACTTACATTTTGCAATGACAAATTGCCTATAAGTCTTGAACAACCTGTTGGGTGTCCACCATGTCACCAATACTCCCATTTGAGCTAAATCTGAGGCCTCTTTATGAGCCAACCAGTACTCTGCGCTGTACTAATGGTGGACAAAAAACATGAACTAGCTTCTAATTGCCATACATTTTTGGTCTCGTCAAAGAGTTCGTACCCAAACTTTGTTTGGAATTTTATTTCGTCAATCAGTCCTGATGGAGGTGGTGGTCCTGAGGTCGGGGTGACGAGAACAAGAACCACAAAACGGTGCTGTTCAGAGAAAGATGTCCAATTTGCTAAATAAAAGCTAATTTACATATGAAGACATTATGGCAAACTCACAATTTGTCCATTCTGGTTCTCCCTAGAGGTTGGAGTTCATCATAACTAAACTAATGTTCTACCACGAAACAGCCAATGCCTCTTGAAAATAAAAAACCAAAACCAAGAGTTAAACTTGAAGTGGTAAGCAGCTCCCATGTGGTTGACCATTCAGTTTCTTCAAGATCATCTGCCAATATCAGGTTCTGCATTTGTAAACAGAGGTCCAAGTGGAGCAGCTGAGTTCTGGATGCTTTAAAGTCTGGCAGAAAGAAGCATGTGAGCCATGAGCAGCCACCGGACAGGGAGGGACATGTTTATCGACAAGTGCTAAGGATAATTTATATGGCTGAAGATCACATTCCCAGACAAACAATCTGTTTGGCCACAAACCACAGGGCTCTTTAAAATCTGCTGCCCTACATAATGACCGGGTTCTGTCAGAGCCATGATAAATGCCTGTAGTCACCAACTAAAAATATATTCAGGAAACTACATCTGATGCGAAGGACAGAAATAGGAGGATCTGGCAAACGTTATCTAAGAACAGAATAAGACAGAGAGGTCTTGGTCATCAAGAATAAATGGTTTTAAGAGGACATCATGACTAGTTTTGTGCCAAATATGAACCATGTCAAATTTGGCAGTATTCCCTATTTTTTTGAGCCCAAATGTTTAGGTCTAGGAAAATTCTAACAGACAAACAATCTGTCATGTGGTGTTCAGGTCCAGACTCATTATGTGTCACATTGTCATCAGGCTTTGTCCACACTGCAGAGCCTAAGAGGCAACCTGATGTCTCGTGCTGGTCTGGGGAAATCTGCTAGGAGCTCAAGTTGCCAATTGCCAATCATAGTCATCTACTTTCTATATAAGATTCTGGATCATACTACTCGGTGCTGATTATAGCTTCAGCGTAGATGCAATGATTCCGGTCTTAGTGGTGATCCAGTCATGGTGAGCTTTGCTGCAATTTTGAGTGGAGTGGAGGTTCCCCTGTTGTGCTATGGGGTTTTTGTTACATAGTTTCCGACCCACCCAAGGGTGGGGGAGAGGGCGAGTAATATCAGGGCTCGAACAGGAGTCAGGGTCACGCTGGGGGTTCAGACCTGTCTACCATCAAGCCTACCTCTGAGATAAGGTACAGTGCAGGGTCTAGAGTCTAAGGGCCAGCCTAGGAGCCCCTATTCCATAATTACATACCCCGTGACACTATCTTTCTGAGTCGTCAAGTTTTCCTCGTTGTCCAATGATGCAACAAATACCCATATTATAGTTTCAGAAGTTCATAAAACTCAATCTAGGAAGCTCAATCCCAATTCTGCCTACCAAGCATAGAATTCAGATTCCGAAAATGTTGACACTAAAACAAGTGTACAGACATTTATCAATATACCATAAAATATGGACAGTTATCAGCTGTATGAACCTCCAATGGTCTTGCGAATGTTGTATCAAAGTCTTACAATCCAGAATGTAGGAACATAATTTGCACTTTCAGATGGACTTTCGAGCCTTGTTACTCCACCAAAGCTAAAATGTTCACTTCTGCAGGACATTATCTCATGTTAACAGGTGGCAAAGTCCTGGATTACAGCCATGTGAAATCATAAACCTCAGCAAGCACAATCCCTGCATAATACACATAGCAGGGTAAACAAGCAGCTGGTTGGAAGGATAGGACCATGCCAAAGTCCCATATATTTCCACCAATCACACACCTCTCACTTTTGTACATGCCACTTACGGCTGCCAGACAAGACCGCCAAGTGAAAAGGAAAAGGTCAGGGACAATGAAATTTGGAAATGTAAAAGGTCTTCAAGAGTCCCGAAATCCTTTATTGAGAATCATTGGGAGTTTTATCAGTACTGGAAGAGGCGGGAGGCTGTTAAACAGTATGGAGGATTTACAATCAGTTTCCTAAGCCCCCTAATCCTCTAAACTTTGACGAGTTTTACGACCCATCCACAGAGTCCCAGTGTTAATGCCTGCGCAGCTGTTTGCCTTTTCCAGGCCAATACCCATTTGGAATCGCAAGTAAAATTTGAGAGGTGGGTTATTTCATAGCAATACTATAAATTATGGACTAAAAACCTACAAAAACAGCCCACGCTAAAGAATAAGTAGATAATATATAGCGTAAAGAATGCCACGAAAAACACATTCCTAATGAAGCATATAATTCATATTCTCTTTACCTTGCAATCAATACCACCCCTGCTTAGGCTAGGTTCACATTTTGCGTCAATTTGTATCAGTCACAATCCGCGGCTCTGGTAAACAACGGAATCCGTTTGGAGGACTCCGTTGTTCCCAAAGACTTGTATGAGCGGCGGATTGTGACTGATGATGCTGCGTTGCATCCTCCGCCCGACTGATTAGTCGTGGAACGACTGGCCGCCGGGCGGCAGGAACGCAGCCTGTAACAATTTTTGAGCAGCGCAATCCGTAGGATTTCGCTGCACATGCTCTCTCTGGCTCTCTGCACACGTAACCAGGGTACACATCGGGTTACTAAGCAATGCGCTTTGCTTAGTTACCTGATATTTACCCTGGCAACGTGTGCAAGAAGTCAGCGCTAAGCGGTGTACGCTGGTAACCAACGTAAATATCGGGTAACCAAGCAAAGTGCTTTACTTAGTTACCCGATATTTACCCTAGCTACGTGTGCAGAGAGCCCGAAACTTCCCCGCTCGGCTCCGCACCCTCCCGCACTCGGCATGTACACACTCACACACTCACTCACTCACCTGATGTCTTCAACGCCATGGTCACCCTCGGCTCCATCCACCACACACTCTGTCCCCCCGCAAACATTCTCGGCGGCCAAACGATCAGCTGATCACCCGGCGGCCGGCTGCTGTGAGCGATCGGCTGATCACCCGGCGGCCGGCTGCTGTGAGCGATCGGCTGATCACCCGGCGGCCGGCTGCTGTGAGCGATCGGCTGATCACCCGGTGGCCGGCTGCTGTGAGCGATCGGCTGATCACCCGGTGGCCGGCTGCTGTGAGCGATCGGCTGATCACCCAGCTGCTGTGAGCGATCGGCTGATCGCTCTCATTAGCCGGACGCCGGGAGATCATCTGTTCGCTCTCAAAAACCGGACGGCTATTGTGAAAGATCAGCTGATCACTCTCTCTTTTACAACGGAGTCCAACAATGAATTCTATTCTTGTCATCCGTTGTACAACGCATCAGTCACAAGCGTCAAGCAACGCAGGTGACTGATGCAAAACAACGGAAATGTGAACCTAGCCTTAGTAAGAAGTGAAAATGGACATAACCTTATTTATCACATCAGAAATATAAATTTTATTACGAGTTCTATTCTTAAACAAAAAAATCTATAAATATATATATATATATATATATATATATATATATATATATATATATATATATATATATATATATATATATATATATATATATATATATATATCATGCTCCCTAAAAGTAAAATTACCATTATGAAATGGTTTTGGAACCGCACAATTACAAATATTGTAAAATTGCTCCTATACACGAATATAACTACTATAATACTCCCCCTAAGTACAAGAATATAACTACTATAATACTGCCCCTATGTACAGGAACATAGCTACTATAATACTCCCCCCTAAATACAAGAATATACCGTAACTACAATTATATACTGCTATGTATAAGAATGTAACTGCTATTATACTTCCCCTATGTAAAAGAATATAACTACTATAATACTGCTCCCTATGTACAAGAATATAACTACTATAATACTGCTCCTATGTACAAGAATATAACTACTATAATATTGCTCCCTATGTACAAGAATATAACTACTATAATACTGTCCCCTAGGTACAAGAATATAACTACTATAATACTGTCCCCTATGTACAAGAATAACTACTATAATACTGTCCCCTATGTACAAGAATATAACTACTATATTACTGCCCCTATGTACAAGAATATAACTACTATAATACTGCCCCTATGTACAAGAATATAACTACTATAATACTGTCCCCTATGTACAAGAATATAACTACTATAATACTGCCCTCTATGTACAAGAATATAATTACTATAATACTGCTCCTATGTACAAGAATATAACTACTATAATACTGCCCCTATGTACAAGAATATAACTACTATAATACTGTCCCCTATGTACAAGAATATAACTACTATAATACTGCCCTCTATGTACAAGAATATAATTACTATAATACTGCTCCTATGTACAAGAATATAACTACTATAATACTGCTCCCTATGTACAAGAATATAACTACTATAATACTGTCCCCTAGGTACAAGAATATAACTACTATAATACTGTCCCCTATGTACAAGAATAACTACTATAATACTGTCCCCTATGTACAAGAATATAACTACTATATTACTGCCCCTATGTACAAGAATATAACTACTATAATACTGCCCCCTATGTACAAGAATATAACTACTATAATACTGTCCCCTATGTACAAGAATATAACTACTATAATACTGCCCTCTATGTACAAGAATATAATTACTATAATACTGCTCCTATGTACAAGAATATAACTACTATAATATTGCTCCCTATGTACAAGAATATAACTACTATAATACTGTCCCCTAGGTACAAGAATATAACTACTATAATACTGTCCCCTATGTACAAGAATAACTACTATAATACTGTCCCCTATGTACAAGAATATAACTACTATAATACTGCCCCTATGTACAAGAATATAACTACTATAATACTGCCCCCTATGTACAAGAATATAACTACTATAATACTGCCTCTATGTACAAGAATATAACTACTATAATACTGCCCCTATGTACAAGAATATAACTACTATAATACTGCCCCTATGTACAAGAATATAACTACTATAATACTGCCCCTATGTACAAGAATATAACTACTATAATACTGCCCCTATGTACAAGAATATAAC
Source organism: Anomaloglossus baeobatrachus (assembly GCF_048569485.1). Taxonomy (NCBI): domain Eukaryota; kingdom Metazoa; phylum Chordata; class Amphibia; order Anura; family Aromobatidae; genus Anomaloglossus; species Anomaloglossus baeobatrachus. The sequence goes on from NC_134353.1 coordinate 908,180,641, forward strand.
TACTATAATACTGTCCCCTATGTACAAGAATATAACTACTATAATACTGCCCTCTATGTACAAGAATATAATTACTATAATACTGCTCCTATGTACAAGAATATAACTACTATAATACTGCTCCCTATGTACAAGAATATAACTACTATAATACTGTCCCCTAGGTACAAGAATATAACTACTATAATACTGTCCCCTATGTACAAGAATAACTACTATAATACTGTCCCCTATGTACAAGAATATAACTACTATATTACTGCCCCTATGTACAAGAATATAACTACTATAATACTGCCCCCTATGTACAAGAATATAACTACTATAATAGTCTCCTATGTACAAGAATATAACTACTATAATACTGCCCCTATGTACAAGAATATAACTACTATAATACTGCCCCCTATGTACAAGAATATAACTACTATAATACTGCCTCTATGTACAAGAATATAACTACTATAATACTGCCCCTATGTACAAGAATATAACTACTATAATACTGCCCCTATGTACAAGAATATAACTACTATAATACTGCCCCTATGTACAAGAATATAACTACTATAATACTGCCCCTATGTACAAGAATATAACTACTATAATACTGCCCCTATGTACAAGAATATAACTACTATAATACTGCCTCCTATGTACAAGAATAGAACTACTATAATACTGCCCCTATGTACAAGAATATAACTACTATAATACTGCCCCTATGTACAAGAATATAACTACTATAATACTGCCCCTATGTACAAGTCTATAACTACTATAATACTGCTCCCTATGTACAAGAATATAACTACTATAATACTGTCCCCTAGGTACAAGAATATAACTACTATAATACTGTCCCCTATGTACAAGAATAACTACTATAATACTGTCCCCTATGTACAAGAATATAACTACTATAATACTGCTCCCTATGTACAAGAATATAACTACTATAATACTGTCCCCTAGGTACAAGAATATAACTACTATAATACTGTCCCCTATGTACAAGAATAACTACTATAATACTGTCCCCTATGTACAAGAATATAACTACTATATTACTGCCCCTATGTACAAGAATATAACTACTATAATACTGCCCCCTATGTACAAGAATATAACTACTATAATAGTCTCCTATGTACAAGAATATAACTACTATAATACTGCCCCTATGTACAAGAATATAACTACTATAATACTGCCCCCTATGTACAAGAATATAACTACTATAATACTGCCTCTATGTACAAGAATATAACTACTATAATACTGCCCCTATGTACAAGAATATAACTACTATAATACTGCCCCTATGTACAAGAATATAACTACTATAATACTGCCCCTATGTACAAGAATATAACTACTATAATACTGCCCCTATGTACAAGAATATAACTACTATAATACTGCCCCTATGTACAAGAATATAACTACTATAATACTGCCTCCTATGTACAAGAATAGAACTACTATAATACTGCCCCTATGTACAAGAATATAACTACTATAATACTGCCCCTATGTACAAGAATATAACTACTATAATACTGCCCCTATGTACAAGTCTATAACTACTATAATACTGCTCCCTATGTACAAGAATATAACTACTATAATACTGTCCCCTAGGTACAAGAATATAACTACTATAATACTGTCCCCTATGTACAAGAATAACTACTATAATACTGTCCCCTATGAACAAGAATATAACTACTATATTACTGCCCCTATGTACAAGAATATAACTACTATAATACTGCCCCTATGTACAAGAATATAACTACTATAATACTGCCCCCTATGTACAAGAATATAACTACTATAATACTGCCTCTATGTACAAGAATATAACTACTATAATACTGCCCCTATGTACAAGAATATAACTACTATAATACTGCCCCTATGTACAAGAATATAACTACTATAATACTGCCCCTATGTACAAGAATATAACTACTATAATACTGCCCCTATGTACAAGAATATAACTACTATAATACTGCCCCTATGTACAAGAATATAACTACTATAATACTGCCTCCTATGTACAAGAATAGAACTACTATAAATACTGCCCCTATGTACAAGAATATAACTACTATAATACTGCCCCTATGTACAAGAATATAACTACTATAATACTGCCCCTATGTACAAGTCTATAACTACTACACTAAACCCTAAAATGTTTGCACATTACTATAGATATTAGTATCTACATCCTTTATACTGAGGCATCACTCGCTTAGTTTACATGTACATTACGTGATGACTGATGGTCACCATCGCCCCAGTATGGTAGAGATCACAGCTGACCTTATGAATTGACCTCTATTTTGTTCTCCTAATATTTTCTGAATTTGACAGAACTTCTTTGATTTATCCACAAAGTAATTTATCCTCATTCTTATGAAAGTATTATCAAATGGATGACATGCGGCGAAGACCACAACTGAGGGAATCAGGCGGCTCTCGCCGCTTTACATAAACAGTACATGATATTTTATATGGGGGAAAGGATATTGCATCATTAAAAAGGTTAATGAGCTTAGCAGGATGGAAAGCCACTAACCTAACAAGAGCGCAATTAAAGAGAATTGCATCCATTCATCAATGTCCTGAGCCTGAATGAGAGACAACATCTTTCCGCAGGCCCAAGACAATATCTCAGAATCCCTTGGCTGCAGCTCAGTAGGAAACCATGCGCTGAAAAGAGCCTTCACGGCACAATTCCAGAAAGACACTGCTCTCTATAATCTGCATTGTACAAAGAGGTGATGATAGACATAGCAAAAAAAGGAAGACAAGATCCCTCTTCTGGTGCTGGACCATGGCACTCAATCCCATGCACTTAGAAGGAAAGATGAGGAACTTGGGCAGATCGATATTGTTTCCTTGTCTTTGTGTAGCACCTTCATAGACTAAATCATTGTGTAAGTGATGAACTTGCATTAATCCCTATCGAAAATGGAGATCAAACCAATTTATATGACAAAACCAGACTAAGGAGTGCGAGAGAATGTTAGTGTAAGGAAGGGAAAGTTATGTAAAAACAAGGGAATGCAAACTCCATGAAGATGTGGACCTGGGTGGAATCAAAACCAAGACCCTGATGCTTCAAAAGGACAAATACTATTCAGTGAGACACCATGCCATGAGAGGACTATCTAAAGTCAAGTTTTGTTGTTGGATTTACCGTCTACCATGGATTATCAATATGGTTTTCCCAATGTTTAAGCCTATTCAGTGTCTACGGGACTGCATAACATTGGTCTTGTAGCGATTTAGGTCAATACAAGGGTTGGTTTTTGCCAATCTGACCTCACACATGTCACTCACCTTATTGCTACCTGCCCATTTGTATTAAGAGAAGAGTAGCTGTCTCGAATGCATCTCATCCACAAGTTCTCATGCACTTGTAGGTGCAGCTAAAAAGTGAAGCTGGACATACATGAGATAACAGTTGGCCAAACCTTTGACCATCTCTCCTGACTTTCCCATTTGCATGACCACAGCTAAATATTTAGCTGTTTTCAGCGGTGGCAAGAAGATAAAGACTCAATTGGCAGTAGATCTTCTCTGAAACTAGAGGTATTGGCCATTGATATTCTAACCTTCCTTCTCGCAACATCTCTTAGGGTAGAGATAGAAAGCCTCATCATAAGCATTAGATGGTCAACCGGTCCCACCAAAATCAGTAGGTTTTGACAACTTAATATATTGTGCATGAAGACCTTAGCAGAATAATCTTCAAAGTTAAGTTGTATACTTGATGATATTCAGATTTTAAAAGGGGGTTTCCAAACTGTGAATAAAGTGAGCAAGGAAGGTGGTGAGGGACTCCTGTGCTCTATCAGCAGGGTTGGAAGAGGAAGGTTTCGATGAGTAATACTTTTTTTTCTCACCTCTCGTAAAACTCTTAACATGCTTTCACAGTAGAAAGAAAAAAATGTCACAAAGACAGGAGGTAAAAGATGTCTCACACCCATGTGGTTAAATATCTTAGCAGTAAGTTGGTGCAGCTCAAATACATGCAGGCATATACGCTGTCCATAAATGTTAGCAGTCTATCAATTCCCAAAGAACCAGCGACATCACCGAGGAATTTCTAAACAAAACAGAAGACGCAGTGAGAATCTCGAACCTGGGAATTGTGGTTAGAGACTTCCACATGGCTGCAAGTTAACAATCACATCCATCACCATATCCCACAGCAGTGTACACAGAGGAAAACGAGACCTCTCCTCCACACGGCCTTGTGTGTGTGTGTTCTAACAAGACAGGCCTGCAGTCACCAACGATGATAGATGGGCCAATGACGCCGAGAAGGAGGAGGAGATGGGTTAAGCAGAGGACTTGGTTTCCTAATAATTAAATTGCCATCAAACCTTTGAATGCTAGTCCACAGTTCTATAACTCCCGCCAAATGGCCGTTAAATATGGGTAAAGCCTTCACTTTCTAAACTCAGACTACTGTGTGCTGTGGGTGCCAACGACAAGGTCTAGAACATACTAGAACATACTACAAAGTTTAGAATCTTAAGCTGGGTTTACACACTGCAACATCGCAAAGGACATCGCTGTAACGTCACCGGTTTGGTGACGCAATAGCGACCTCCCTAAGTCTCTGCTAAGTCTCTGGTGAGCGTTCAAACAGGCAAACCTGGCCAACAACTCAACAGTGATCTGGACCTGCAGAGCGACCTAGCTGGTTGTTGGGGACGTTGATAAGCAGCCTTTTGAAAGGGAAGTTGCTAACAAAGTCGCTGCAAAGTCTTCACACACAAACTTCATGCTGCACAGCGGGAAACAAAGGACCTAGGAATGGTCCTGAACGATTTGTAACGATTACAACTTCACAGCAGGGGCCGGGTCGCTGATAGGTTTCACACACTGCAACATCGCAAACAACATCGCTATTGCGTCACAAAACCGGTGACGTTACAGCAATGTCGTTTGAGATGTTGCAGTGTGTAAACCCAGCTTTACAGCAGTGCTGTGTACAACCTCCAGAGAAAGAAACAACACTTTAAATCACATGTGCTACCATTACTGTCCTCAAAAGGAGTTCTCTGGTGTAGACCATCTAATTGTATGGCGAGAACCACAACTAATAAGTCAAATTAAATGGAACCAATTTAATCCAATGGCTGTTTAATAGTGTCAGTGAATGCAGGCATTCCCGGGATAAAGAACGGTTTAACACTCCACCATTCTACCAGAAAAACATGCTTTAAAGAGAACCTGCCAGTTGATTCATGCTGCCCAAACCTCAGGAAGTACTAACCAGAGACTAGCTGTACAATTGCAGCTATGACTGATATTCTATGAAACACTTTGGAGTTTCAGAGAAGATATAGTTGGAAAATCTGGCTCATGACCATAGGCAAGGATGGTGTTGTTCGGCACACCAAAGCCAGCTTCTCCAAATCCTGTTCCAGGTGATTAGAAATGGGACTTTCAAGCCATGGGACCTTCAAGCCATGGGACCTTCAAGCCATGGGACCTTCAAGCCATGGGACCTTCAAGCCATGGGACCTTCAAGCCATGGGACCTTCAAGCCATGGGACCTTCAAGCCATGGGACCTTCAAGCCATGGGACCTTCAAGCCATGGGACCTTCAAGCCATGGGACCTTCATGCATCCAGGCTCTGATTGATTCTACTAGTGGTTTGGGCAGCATAAAAATCGGGTTAACGAAGAATATTTGGCGCTTGGAGTGCTCAAGGCTGGGCAATGGTCTTTATGAAAAATCTATGCATATTAATGGTGTTCATTAAGGAAGAAAACTGTCTCTATAAGACCACCTCTTAGTGATAGCTCATGAGTCAATGTCCATACGGTTAATATACTTTGTAAAATATTCACTAAACCGGAGGCTCGTACATGTGTTCAGACAGCTGTTTCAGGTTATTGACTCCAGTGAACTGGTTGGCTAAACGGGAGGCACATGCACCACTTTCAGAGGCCATGATCTTCAGATCGGTCTCCTCACTGATAAGTCTTGTATTCAATGTCACGTTGAAAGGTTCAATAAATGGATTAGACATCCACTTATAGATGTCTCTAAGGTACTGTAATATCTCTTTCCTTCTGGAGGAGAGCCAATTATTAACTTTTGTATTCATAGATTTCATAAATGCCTCGTGATTTAAATGAACTGGTGGCCACATCTAAGAAAAGGCTCTCTCTACATTGAAAACAAGCACCAAGACTTACTCATAAAGCACACTTGAGGTGGTCAAGAACTAACCCTATTTGGACCCCACCCATCTGACATTTTAAACCACCAATTAATACATGATAAGTCCGTCTGAATTGGGTTAAATCTACATGATCATCTTCCAATCTTGCCGGTTAAAAGGACACATTCCCATTTCAAGACCACCAATATCTATATCAACAAAGACAAATGGTTATAATGACAAGTCACTGTCACTGCATTATCACAAGAAGAATTTAGAACATACAACAGATAGAACCTATGCACATACCGGGCTCTGAACTTTGGATGAAATCAAAATTATTATGAGGGGGACAAAACGTTAATACAATGCTCTAAATGTAATAAATAGCACATTTTACATAGTATCTCGGCTTCTCTTTGTGTTTCATCACTGAATTTCAAGCCTGGGGGGGTATATGGGGGAGAAAATGGAAAGGAGACAGGGCCGAGGATGATTTCAAGGTAGCAGCAGCGTCAGAAACACAACAGACAGCTGGTGTTTGGGTGGTGGTAAATCACCCTGAAATGAGCCTCTTCCCTCTGCTCAATGAGGCCTAAACAACAAAGGAAGGCACAGCTTGCAGCCGGACAGCCCGCTCGCCAGCCACAGACACAAATGACAGCTTCATTCAGGAGATTGGAGTCAATACAAAAGCCTCGAAATCAATCCGACATCCTGCGACCTCAGACAATGCTCCAAATCTTCTCAGAATCTAAGCCCCAGAAAATAAAAAAAAAGAGGGAACGGCATTCATGGCAGATCAAACCCCGAGCTTGGCACTCAATAGAGAGAAAAAAAAAATATTCCCATTTTATTAATGGTGTGGCCTTGCCTGCCTGATTCTTCTTGCTCTCGCCAGGTCCCATTCTTCTACAGTCGTGCTTTACACATCCAGCCAGCTGCGGAAGCAGCTTTCATATGGAAAAGGGGGTGATGGGTTAAACCAAGGATCCAAATTAAATTGAGTGATAAAAACCTGGAATCTAATAATCCATATGGACCATTATATTTCAGTCACCTGCATGAGTCAAGTCATAGTACAACTTGTCCAACTTACTAGTCATAATGGTTGATAAAGGACCTGAGAGGGTACCGAAAACAGTCATTAATGGTGCCTAAGGGATTCCAAAAATTCTGGTCATAAATATGCTTCTGCTTATATAGCGCCATCATATTCCACAGTGTGTTACTAACATCACTGAATCAAAAGGACGTCTAGTGAGCTCACCGATTTTCCCATCGATCCTCGGACCAGGGACTGTGTGGCTGGCATCCACTACGTGAGACAAAATTTAGAAAGGAAAAATCCTGTGGTCGGTGTTTCATAAAAATATGTGTGGCTTTTTTGGTTCATATTAACAAATTTTCATGTACATATTCCGTACAACCGTCCTGCTGACGCGTTTCAGACTATGTCCTTTCTCAAAGGCAAAAACCCCCAAACAAGCTAGCAAACAAACATAGTTGCCGTAAAACGTGCACAGAAACAATTAATCAAATGAATACACGTGTTTAGACAAACAAGGAAGACCTTCTACCCACTTGTCATTTTTGTCTGAAGACTAGGAGGTTAAAAAAAAAAAAAAGAGGCGAGTGAGGAGTTGGAGGTCTTTCTTGTTTGTCCGGGATGGTTGTCCAGAATATGTACATGAACAATTTTAAATAAAGACATGAATTTTTACGAAAAAAGGATTTTTCCTTTCTAAATTTTGTCTTTACAAACATTATCTCTCCATTTGGGTTCACAATCTAAAATTACCCATCAGGATGTCTTTGAAGTGTTGGAGGAAACCGGAGAACCCAGAAAAAATCCACACAAATATGGGGAGAACATACAATCTAACTGTAGATGTTGTCCATGGTGGGACTTGAACCCAGGACCCCAGCGTTGCAACGTGACAATTCTAATCACTGAGCCACTGTTGTCATATATTGCCCGTAAGAGCCCTTGAAAATATGCATGTAAGTGTATTGGCCATCATGATTCCACGGTCAAGGTGGTCCTCAATCCAAATATTTAGGAATGGTAAATTTAGGGCAAGTCCAAATGGAATCTTGAGTAATCTCACCTTTGATGGATCTGGTTTTGGATCAAACTTTTGCTATAAGATTATCTATGGAAAAATGTATAATTTTGGTCCGCTAAAGTACTGGCTCGAAAAGCTAGAAAGCAGAGGACACATGGGCAGAATGATTGCTAACGGAAAGTACTACAACTTTCAACACTAGCACAATGAATTGGATACCAATCAAGGCATCGTGGTATGAGAGAGTCAGAGATGAAAGGATATCCTGGGATTCTACTCTTGTTTTCCCCCCAAAGCTAGTCATCTTGGTCTACTGATGTCAGGATATATTGAGCCAAGAAGAAAGGCAAAGTAGTCTATTGACCAGCCCGAGGCAACAAACTCTTGTTTCATCTTTTATAAAAAGATATTGCGTATTTTGTCTATTGTATAGGACATAAGAAATATTCCTCAGCCTCATGGGCAAGTCTTGTGCCATCATGACTTGCTCTGGATAAAATGGCCGGTTACGAGCCCACAAGTCGTTAGCATGGAAATGCTCTTCAAAAACTCATCCCTGTCAAAGCTAGGAGAGGGTCATCCGTTTCTGACACACAGATCCATTTTGACCCTCTAAGTAGCTGACAAGACTTCCTGCAATAAATGACAAGGAAACAAGGAGGTTAATTTAGCTGTGTGTGTTCAGCATGTAAGGGGCGCTTCTATATCCCCACCCCCATAGCTTTTCTCGCTAATGAGATGTATTAGCATTTTTGGACAAAAAAAAAAAAGTGAGGTATGGCAGGACACTAAAAGGAACCAGTCGAAGAAAAAAAAAATTCAGCCTGGTCCACAATGGAAAATTGAATCCAATTTGCCTGTCAAGTCTTAAGCTTTTTTTTTTTTTTCTCTTGGCCTTTGTAACTTTCCTTCTCCAATCCAGTTCTCAGTAGGGATCAAAATTAAACAGGCTGCCCATATGCCATGCCTCACTTGTTGTCTGCTCCCTTCACTACCATCTGGTCCATTCTGCTCAGCCAAGAGAAAGAAGAAAAAAGGAGGAGGAGGAGGAGGAAGGCCAGACACAATGAGACGGAAGACGATGACGTTGCCCATCCCATCTGCTCTCTGGCCAGACTTCTGGATGACTCAGTGGCCAAGGAACAATTAACCTAAACTCCTGTCTTGTTTACTTAACCCAAGATCAAATAATGATCAGTGGTCATCTGTGGTCAGACCCCTTCCTCCGATTATAGAATACCATTGATACTTGTAGAAATCTTGAGTTTTTGTTGGCGGATCATAGAAAATGGAAGCATCGACCATGAATATATGTTAGGTCATCTAGGGTAAAAAAAGGCAGTTAGCATTAAATATTATGGTGTCAATTGTTTTCTAAGGCTTCTCCTCTACCTTAAAGGGTTATTCCCTTTCTTAACAGACATACAAAATGCAACCAATTTTGATAACATGGCTCCTGGACTGCAATCAATGCCTGAGGACAAGGCTGCACATATACCAGTCTGTTCTGTAAGAATTAGGGTTATGTGCTTGCAATAGGGAAAGGGGGAAAGTTGCTGGTGTGACCATCTTCCTTAAGAACGAAAGGATTGGGCATATTGGAATCGAAAAGCCTGATCTCTCCCCCCCCCCTCTCACCTTTTTGTATTTTAATTTAGGAGGTTGTCCATTACGTTTACATTCATGGCCTATCCTTAGGCCAACATTGATGGACTAACCGAGGTCCGACACCCTCCACCCCCACGATCAGCTGTTCTCGGTCCCGGCGGTGGCAGCAGGTAGCCGGGAATTCTCAGTTCCGGCTCTGCTTTGTCTTTTGATAGTGGCCATGCCCGGGTGCTGCACATCCGCCTCTCATTTCAATCAAAAGGAGGCGGATATGGAGTACCCGGCCGCGGCCCCTCAGTAGACGGAGCAGCGCTAGAACTGGGCATCTGCGGATGCCTACTGCCTCTGCCGGGACTGAGAACAGCTGATCGGTGAACGTGTGAGGTGTCGGACCCCGGCAGATCCAACATTGATAACCTATCCTAAGGGCGGCTTTGCACGTTGCGACATTGCACGTGCGATGTCGATGGGGTCAAATCGAAAGTGACGCACATCCGGCGTCGCAGTCGATATCGCAACGTGCAAATCCTTTTTGATACGATGAACGAGCGCAAAAGCGTCGTTATCGTATCATCGCTGCAGCCTCCGACATTTCCATAATGCCGGTGCAGCGACAGGTGCGATGTTGTTCCTCGCTCCTGCGGCAGCACACATCGCTGTGTGTAAAGCCGCAGGAGCGTGGAACTTCACCTTCACCTGCCGCCGGCTGCAATGAGAAGGACGGAGGTGGGCGGGATGTTTACATCCTGCTCATTTCCGCCCCTCCACTTCAATTGGCCGCCTGCCGTGTGACGTCGCTGTGACGCCGCACGACCCGCCCCCTTAGGAAGGAGGCGGGTCGCCGGCCAGAGGGACGTCGCACGGCAGGTATGTGCGTGTGAAACTGCCGTAGCGATAATAATCGCTACGGCAGCTTTCACTAGATATTGCACGTGCGACGGGGGCGGGACTATCGCTGCAGCATTGGTAACACATTGTTACCGATGTCGCAGCGTGCAAAGTCCGCCTTAGGATAGGCCATCAATGTAAACGTAGTGGACAACCCCTTTAACATAAAGTAAAAGCCTATTTATACAAAGATATCAATGTAAAAAAAAAAATCTATATATACTAAAAATGTATTCAAAATCCTGGCTTGTAATTGGATTACGTAATAATGAAGCATAACAAAAAGGTTAGTGGAGTTCTTAAAGGGAACCCATCAGCAGGTTTTTGCTATGTAATCTGACTGCAGCATGATGTAGGGACATACATAGCTAGAATTGAGGTCTATCACTTAGGTTACTGGGTGCAGCAGCTGCGAGAGTCACAGTTTTCTCTGCTGCAGATCTAGAAGAGCTCAGGTACTTGAGCGGTGCATAATCCCGCCCACACTATAGCTCTCTGTGTACATTGTATAGTAACAGAGCTGCTAATCAGTACTAATGGCTAAGGCTAAGTTCACATTTCCGCTAAAATCTATCAGTCACAATCCGCTGCTCTTGTAAACAGCGGAATCCGTTTAGCGGATTCCGCTGCTCCCATAGACTTGTATGAGCAGCGGATTGTGACTGATGATGCTGCGTTGCACCCTCCGCCCGACTGATCAGTCGTGGAACGACTGACCGCCGGGCGGGAGGAACGCAGCATGTAACGTTTTTTTAGCAGCGAGATCCGTCGGATTTCGCTGCGCATGCTCTCTGGCTCCCTGCACACGTCACCAGCTTTGGTTGGTTACCCGATATTTACCCTGGTTACGGTGCAAGGAGCCAGCGCTAAGCGGTGTAGGCCCGTAACCAAGGTAAATATCGGGTAACCAAGGTAAACATCGGGTGCTTTGCTGTTACCCGATATTTAGGCTGGTTACGTGTGCAGGGAGGCCGACACTTCCCCGCTCGGCCCCGCCCCCTCCCGCACTCCGCACATGTATGTACACACACACACACACACACACACCTGTCCCCAGCCATGCAGACAAGCACTGCCACTGACACCCTCGTCTGGCCCCGCCCCCCGCTCGGCTCCGCCCCCTCCCGCACTTTGCATGTGCACACACATACATACATACATACATGCACATACACACACTCACTCACACATACACTCACCTGTCCCCAGCCATGCAGACCGCAGCACTTCCACTGACATCCTCAGCGCCTGGCCCCGCCCCCCGCTCGGCTCCACCCCCTCCCGCACTTTGCATGTACACACACATACATACATACATACATACATACATACATGCACATACACACACTCACTCACAGATACACTCACCTGTCCCCAGCCATGCAGACCGCAGCACTTCCACTGACATCCTCAGCGCCTGGCCCCGCCCCCCGCTCGGCTCCACCCCCTCCCGCACTTTGCATGTACACACACATACATACATACATACATACATACATACATACATACATGCACATACACACACACACACTCACTCACAGATACACTCACCTGTCCCCAGCCATGCAGACCGCAGCACTTCCACTGACATCCTCAGCGCCTGGCCCCGCCCCCCGCTCGGCTCTGCACCCGAACTCCGCCCCCCGCACACAACGGAATCCGACAAAGAATTCTGTTCTTTGTCATCCGTTGTACAGCGTTGAACAGCGCATCAGTCACATGCGTCAAGCGACGCATGTGACTGATACAAATCAACGGAAATGTGAACTTAGCCTTAGGTGTTCCAGGCCAGTTGTCATGTATTGATAATCTCCTTGATTTTATTAAAACAGCAAAACACATTTGTAAGTGATACATCTCTGGAATCAAGGTCTCTGCCCCTACATTATAATGTTCTTAGATTCTCTTTAAAGGGAACCTGACATGTGAAAAATGCTATCAACCTGCAGATATGGAATAAATTTGCAGGTTAATACCGGTAGCATTGTGAACCTGCCCCGTGCCTATACTTTGAGGAGCGGTGCCGGAAGGAAATTAACTTCTCTCTCCAGTCACAGGGGTGGCATCAGTTGCGTTCAGTCACCACTCAGTGCATACTGAGTGGCGGCTGTAAACGCGCTACCGCCGCTGAGTGACAGCTAGCTCAGCATTGCATCAGTACAGAGCTGGCTGTCAGTCAGTGCAGGTTGTGCAGTTACAGCTGCCACGCACTACATAGAGAGCGGTGACTGAACCAATGCCAGTGCCACCCTGATGAATGGAAGCCAAATACTACAGGTAGGAATAAATGTTAAATTTCCTCCCAGCACCGGGGCTCTCAAATGCGGGCGCTGAACAGGTTCAACACATTATTAATCTGCAAATTAACCTCATATCCATAGGTTTTTTCACATAACAGGTTCCTTTTGAAAGATGACCCATATCAATACTGTCCTAGTATGCAATGAGAGAGAGCGCGCGAGAGAGAGAGCGCGAGAGAGAGAGCGCGCGAGAGAGAGCGCGCGAGAGAGAGCGCGCGAGAGAGAGCGCGCGAGAGAGAGCGAAATGTAAAAGAAAGGCTGAGCAGGACAGTATAAGACGGACCCCATTTTTTTTTTTTTACCTCTAAAGTTGGGGTGCGTCTTATAATCATCGCACATCTTATAAAACGAAAAATGCAGTACTTCATTTGCAGCATTTGCGCTTTTTTTTTTGCTTTATCCCCCGGGTCCATTTAAAAAAGAGCTTATATAAATGGCCAATTTTGTACCATGGTGGTGTCCACAGAAGGGCACTTAAGCGGGCTTTACACGATACGAGATCACTACAGCGATCTCGTTGGGGGTCACGGATTTTGTGACGCACATCCGGCCGCTGTTGCGATCTCATTGTCTGTGACTCCTAGGAGCGATTTTGGATCGTTGCAAAAACGTTCAAAATCGCTCCTCGTTGACATGGGGGTCTATTCTCAAATATCGCTGCTGTCGCGTGGGCGAAGTTGATCCTCATCCCTGCGGCAGCACACATCGCTACGTGTGACGCCGCAGGAACGAGGAACCTCTCCTTACCTGACACATGCCAGCAATGAGGAAGGAAGAAGGTGGGCGGGATGTTCGTCCCGCTCATCTCCGCCCCTCCGCTTTGATTGGCCGGCCGCTTAGCGACGTCGCTGTGATGCCAAACGTCCTTCCCCCTTGAGGGAGGGATTGTTCGCCGGTCACAGCGACTATGCCGGCCAGGTAAGTGCGTGTGACACTGCCGTAGCGATAATGTTCCCTGCGGCAGCGATCACCAAATATCGGCATAACGATAGGGGCGGGTGCTATCACGCTCCCCATTGCTAGCATCGGCTTAAGAGTAAGTGAGCCAACAGATGACGGGAAGAATCTATAAGTAATGAAACCTCTATTAGAGATCGCTCTTATATCCAGATAAGCAGGCGGCACCATTAACAAATGTACATGCTACAAATCTAAAAGTTCAGTCCCAGCAAATATTCTCATTAATTCTCACGCGGCTTCTCCTGCTGTCAGCGGTAATTATTTCACAATCCATTATTATCAATTATGATAATGGCCGTAACTGGCCCAACCTGTTTGAGGTCCACAGAGACTTGCTTTGTTTTAACAGCTTTGTGGCCTGATGTGGTCAAACTGGACGGCTTAATATTTATGAGCATTCCCCAGCTGTAAAACGTCCAAAGTGCATCCCTGCCACCATTATTCCATTAGAAGAACACTTACAATGATCTATCTATAGGTTTTTGGAGAGCTGGAGGATATGGGACCATTATATAGGGCAATCACATTTTTGTTTCCTAAAGGCTATGCCATGTATGGAGTCAAACTCATGGTTACTGGACAAACTGCTACAGCATCAACCACTGAGCCAACACTCTGACCTACAGTATGTACTTAATGTAGGGACTAGTTGACTATTAGACCTTTTCTTAGGAGAGAAGCTGAACCAAATAACATAGAAAAGCTTTAGGGCAAGGATACACAATCTAAAGATCAGTGCGGCCCCCAATACCATTTTGTAAGGCTCCCAACTATCTTAGTTTTAGGCCCCCTTCACACGTCCGTGACAAAAATACGTTTTCCACGGTCTGTGGCATGGGTGCGTGTTCAGTATGTGCCATCTATGATAGCATACGAACAGCAGGAACTTCTATACTCACCTGTCCCTTGCGCTGCTGTCTCCGGAGCTGCTGCTGCTTCAGGGCCCACAGTGAGGTGAATATGCATGAGCATAATGAATGGGCCCGGAAGCAAGTGACAGCAGCACTGGAGACAGGGGAGTATAGAAAATCATTTTATTTTAAAGACACATTTTCTCCGGTACATGTCAAATGAATCATGGTGTGTGGTCCGTGTGACGCGCATGGACACACATGTGCTCCACACTGACACATGTCCGTGAGAAAACAGGAATGTGTGTGCAGACCCATTTATTGTAATGGGTTTTCATATATCCATGTATCCGGGACGTATATGAAAACAGAAGTCATAAGTACCGGAATCATGGACGTGTGAAGAGGGCCTTAAAGACATGCCAATATAGGTTTGGTTGCTTTTCACATGTAGTTTAGATTTCAGAGAGAAGAGGAATGGCATGATACTTGGGACCATTTATTGGCAGAATGAGGGTCTCGGCACCCATGTGGTACTCAGGTGAGGCTAAAAAGTGGCCATGCACGACTGCAGTTCTGATAACATCCATAAACTCCCATAGGGAGTCAAATCCCTATCTGGAATGTGAAAATGTAAAAAAAAATAAAAAAATAACTACTGTTGTTCAGCTAGATCTTTCTGGAAGCGGTACCGGCTCAGAATACACATTTATGGCACATGCACTCGATATGCATAAATGTTAGAGATCGTAATATCCCATTATAGCCCCTTAGATGGGCCTTGAACCAGAAAAGGGTGTTCATCCTACTTTCATGCAATAAGCAAACAAGAGACATGCGGAATTGGCAGGATCTACAGGTCACGGACTTTCATTTTAAAAGCGGTTGTCCACTACTAGGACAACCCCTTCTGATTCCGCTGGTTTCCCCCATTTAAAATAAAATACCATGTACTCGCCTCCCGTTCTGGTGCCGTTCCAGAACTGTCGGTAATCGCGGTTCGGAGCTCACATGACATTTTGGCGACATGAGAGCCCCACATCCAATCACCACTGGCTTCTCTCTCCCGGCCTTTTGACCAAATGAGTTCGTCAACAGGAAGTGATGCAGCGATTGCCACTGACTTCCTATTGACTGCTCATTTGGTCCAAAGTCGTGTAGAGAGAAGACGGTGGTGATTGGATGCGAGGCTCACATGACGTCACAATGTCACATGAGCCCCAAATCGTGATTACCAACAACACTGTACCTGTGCCAGAAAGTGAGTACAGGGTCTTTTAACTTGGGGGGAGGAGAAAGTGGAATCCGAAAGGGTTGTCCTAGTAGTGGACTACCCCTTTAAGAAATTGCAGGTGACAATGCCATCTGTGGAGATCAGGGGTGTTAGAGGTCATCTGTTGAAGCCAATATTATGGTCATGTGGATGGATCAAAATGGATAAGGCCAAATTTTGAGCACAATATAATTTTTCAAGTCTCTTTGACCTGACACACAAATCAATGGTAGTTTTTAAATCAACCATAGAAAAGCAAAAAAATAAAAAAATTCTCACCCTAAAAAAACATTTACAAAAAGTCACACCATTTTTGCATAACCTCTTCTACTTTCCATTGATCGATTCATGAAATTCTCCACCGTTCCTCCATTTCCTTGTTTACAAAGAAGTGTGGATACCGAGAGAAAGGGACTCTGTGCGTCGGCCATCGCCGGGAAGGAAAAACAAATAGAATTCATTTGTAACATTTTAAAATGATTCTCTAACATATATATATATATATATATATATAAAAAAGGAAGTCTGTTAGCGAATGGAAATTTTTTTTTTTTAGTAGTGAAGCGATCTCATTGACACCCGGCTCTGGATAAATAAACACCATGAATGTCCCTTTTGTGCGAGAAATAAAAAGTACAGCGGGATAGGTGAGACAATTTCTGCAGAAAAGGTTAACAAGATGGAAAAAGCTTCATCAGTCGCCAATTGTGCTTCTAGATAGGTGATGGAAAGTTGGAAATGAATTAAGTGTTCAGAAAAAATAAATACATGACTGTTCATTACTAATCAGAAATATTCAGTGGTCAGATATTACATAGATACACATAGAGAAAGAAAGAGTGGGGCAGGGTTAGGGAAAAGTGGTCAAAGACATCTTTCTGAACCAACCACCAGCTTTAGAACACTTCTTAGAAATTTATTGAAAAATCATTTACTTTCATCTCTCCCTAAGGCTATGTGCCCACGAGACAATGTACCCGCGGATTTTGCCGCGAAAACCCGCGGATTTATCTGGATTTTCTAGATAAATCCGCAGGATCTAGCAAATACAGACACTCCCCATATTACCCTATGGGATTTGGGGAGTGCTGTATTAATGGCGCGGTATGTGCGGCTGAGGAAATTGCTGCGGATTTCCCACAGCCGCACCTAACTGATTATCAATTATTCATGCGGAAATATCTGCGGAATTCCCGCTCCTCCATTATGGAGATACAGGGCGGGAATTCCGCAAGAATTCTGCACAAAATTGGCATTGTTTTCGCAGGTTTACCGCAATAACTCCGTAGAAATACCACAGCAATAAATAGCTGCGGATTCTTGGGAGCAGCTGCGGTAAACCTGCGGACAGACCTGCGGCAAAGTCCATGGGTACAAGAGTCTATTTACACAAACCAAGCGGCGGCACTAAACAACCGCCGATCGGTAAACATTTACTGATTGGTGATTGTTTGATAACCTGTTTACACAGGTAGACCACAGTAAGATGCAGACTGAGCGATCTGTTATAGGTCTGTACAGGCCATTGTTCTTGGCAGAATGACACCGGTTTATGCACCACGGATAATGATAATCTACTGTGCAGAGCAAAAGTTCATGTCAACCAAGATATGAGAGATTTGGTCATCCATCTGGTGATTTGATGATCTTTAAATGTAAACAGGCTGCCAAAAGTACGTTCATTCCTGATCATATTTCTGCGTAGATGCAGATTAAAAGGGGTTGTCCACTACTTTTACATTGATGGAACCCCCTCCAAATCACCTGTTCTTGGTAACAGTAGCTGCAGCAGGCAACCGGAAATGCTCAGTTTCGGAGCCGGTCCTGCCGGGTACTGCACATTCCCCTCCTATTGATTAAAACGGGAAGCAGATGTGCAGTACCCGGCCATGGCGAATATCAGAAAAGAGCAGCACCGGAACAGAGCATTTCCAGCTGCCTGCTGCAGGGACTGAGAACAGCTGATCGGTGAGGGTGCGGGTTGTTGTACCCCAACCGATCAGACAATGATGACCTATCCTAAGGATAGACCATCAATGTAAAAATAGTGGACAACCTCTAACTCCTCCAATATGATTATATTTAGGGATGATCGAATACTTTGATTAGTCGGCTTCGCAAATATTTTACGAATACCTCACTGCTAATCGCGAATATTCGATGTGCAATGTAAGACTATGGGAAACCCGAATAACAACTATTCGGGTTCCCATAGACTTACATTGCGCATCGAATAGTGGCGAGGTATTCGGAAAATATTTGCGAAGCCGAATAATCGAAGTATTCGATCATCCCTAATTATATTGCAACTCAAAGGCAGCAACGGTAGGAGGCGGATACAGCTGCAGTTTGATTAGACATTGTAATTGTCTAACAGAGTTTTGCACAAAGTTCGTGGAGTGTCATGGCAGAGTCAGAGTCAGACACGGTTTACATTGCAGATTCTGATGCTTCACTTGATGGTTTTTCTGATCAGCACAGGCAGACTCAGGCATAAAACTGCTGTCTGCTCAGTCACAGTAAGGCTAGCAAGAGTTAACCTCATTTAGCCTGCTTCTTAGGTTCATTTGATCACATATTGTTAGGAAGCCAATCACATCTGCTCCCCTCATATTAAAGCTGGATGAAATCTTCTACCTATGCCAGCTATAGGTTATATTGTGTTGGTCTGTTTGTTCATGTATCCCAGATTATCTGGAAAGTGTTGCTTTTTGTCTGGAGTGGTTGTGGATTTTACCTGTTGTCTTGTTTTTGCCTCCCTGCTCGTTTTCATCCTTATCTTTAATTGTCTTATACCCTTGTGCGCGCAAGCTGTGTGACAGAGTTTTTGTTTCCCCGGTCTGTCTGTTTATGTGGGTTCAATTTCACTCCTGTTCCAAATCCCCCTGGAGAGGGGCAGGGGGTATCAGAGCAGGGCAGCTCGGAAGAAGGGCTAGGAAGGAGGTTCAGGCATCTCCACCTTTAGGGGTATCCCTGAGACTAGTATATGGGTCAGCTTAGGAGCCCCGGTTTCCTGCTATCCCCATAGGCTTTGAGAAGTATGATAGAAAGTATACTGTGGGTACATCTGCTCAACTCAGAAAATTTTTAACAGCTCTTATGCCAGGAAGAGCTCATTTACTTATTAGTACAAAAATAATGTACAGTTACCGAAATCAGTGAAGAAAGAAAAGTAAAGACTCACAGCAGACTGAGAATGTTACATGGACAATTACTTAGTGTAACACATACTGGATAATACCTGAATAAACATGCACATAGGGGACCTGTTAACAGTAAAGGCCTAGAAGTAATTCGCTTGAGCAGTTATATCAAGTTCATCTAAGCATAAATCTAAGGCTCGGGCTAGCTGTCAATTAAATCTGTGCGGCTTCAAGTCACAGCAAAGATGATCTATGGTGATTGACAGCTTCACTTCCTCGGTGGTTCTGGAGAAGCATTCAACATTTTGCTTGGTGCATTTGAAGGTCCAAAACGGAGTCAAAACCCATGGGAACAACATTTCATAAACTGGTCTACCCTTCATTACTCAAGCAGCAAGTACAGCCTCAGTTCAAAGAGAATGTCAAAACAGAATACGAATGTGGTTGAAACTCAGGGAACCCCGACTGACTCGATATAGAAAGAGTGTCAACGCAGAAGCAACGAGTAATGCTCCTGTGGAACGTGTCATCAACATACACCGACTCAAGCTGACAAGAGACGACAAGCTCACGCATCAGATCAAGGGACGCGAAGAACATAGACGTTCAATAGCTGGTGCGAGCTCATGCCAAGACATTGTTGACCTCTTTTTTTTTTTTTATTTCTTCAACACGTATAAGGGTAAATGGCAAAATAAAGCATTATGTAATGTGGACTCAAGAAGGCCACAAAAGAGCCAATTAGATTTCCTTCTGAGCAGCCAGGCAAGAACTTTAATAAAACACAATGGAAGACAACACAAAAAGTTGACACATGGCAAATTTTGTGTTCCAAGATTAAACTTTATCTTAATATGTTTATTGAGTTGAATCCAAAAACGCCATTAGACAGATGCCAATTGCCTCATATTAGGGGACAACTTCTTTCTTAACTCCACACACGGCATTCAGACTAGTTCCAACGTCCCATCACAGAATCTACTGCACATAACCTGTAATATACAGTTTCCCTGAAAATAAGGCCTATCCAGGAAATAAGCCCTAGCATGGCTTTTCAGGATTTTGGGAGTTTGCTTGAAATATAAAATCTGCTCCAAAAATAAACCCTAGTTACAGTTCCGCAAAAAAAAAAAAAAGTGTCCATGCTGCTACCACTATACATGAAAAAAGTAAGTAGAAAACAACAGGACAGATACAGTAGAACCTTCATCAAGGAAAGCAGAAACTCAACAAACAAAGCAGACATCCCGAAAGAACCGCTTAATAGACCCCCCCATAATAATATTGGTTGGCTCCTTGATGGAGGGTCTACTGTGTCCGTCCTAATGCATTCTTACTTTTTTTTACATTGATCATAAAAAAATTATCCACCGGAGAGGTGCTTTAGAGAGACCAGTAGTCATTATATTATATATATATATATATATATATAATATAAATATATATATATATATATTATATATAAACATATATATAAATATAATATATAAATATATATTTATATTAAACACACACATATACACATATACATACACACACATATACATACACACACACACACACACACACACATACATATATCTATATCTATATCTATATACATACATACATACATACACACTCGCCACTAGATGGAAATAATACTTTCCCACATAGGCCAGGAAACTGTCTAAATACCACATTAAAAAAATAAAATCTTTGAGTAAGATCATATTTAGGAAAAAAAATAAATACAAAAACAGTAAATATAAGGACCAATGGTGATCAAAGTTTGGTTAGAACTAGAACTGGTTGGAACCAAAGTTCTTTGCATCCTTGTTCTGCGTAAGGATTGTTGCATGTCGGCATAATATATTGTAATCATAGTTTCTCTGAAGATGTGTTAAGAGGAAGTGAGGTGACCACAAAGTAGATACAGTTTTCTTTGCATTTCCAATTAGCTTGTTGTTTGCTAAGAAAACCACAAAGTTCACTAAAAGCATCAAGAAACACTTCTATACTGTATGTAGCGGCCAACGTGTGCACAACCAATGGTCTACAATCTGTGGTTCTTCAGCCGTTGCGAGACTGCCCAGCCTCAAACACACTGGAGATGTAGTAAAACAGTTGGAGAGCCATACGTTGCACACCATGGACTTATCCAAATTGTGAACGATCCATCCAACCCCCATCAATAATGGAAGATATTGAATGTACAAGTCTAATTATGCAGATTTTAACATTTGGTGGCAACCAACAGGTCTAAGTTTGACCAGGTAAACATGCAAGCTATTTTTGTGGTAATATAAAATTGGGGCAGCATGCAGAAAATTTTGTTTCCACATCGTGGGTTTTACAGTGGATAAGTGGCAGACATGTTTTTATCCAATGAAAGCTCAACAGTAGTGTAGCTAGATCAGAAGTTACAACAAACACTGAGGTCCTGGAATTTGAAGGGTCCAAAAGATCCAACTACCCAAAAGGACAAGACCAGTAGGATTATGAGGCATGATGGTTCGTAGTGCATGGTCACAGACCAGAACTTTCAGCTTCAAAATAAGGTTTTGCTCCAGTAGGCTTTGAAAAACCTAAATATGAAGGGAGGGAACCCATAGTGCTGCAGCTATTGTCAAAGTACAAACCCCGACACGTCCTAGCAGGCAATGGCTGGTCAGGCGTGCTAATATTGCAGTTCCTTATCAGCTATCAAAGTCGCATGATGCTTTCGCCTGCAGCACAAGTTCTAACACCATCAGCTAATCTTTAATTCATAGTTTAAATGTCACATTACTTCACAAGAAATAATGCTTCAGGTCAACCCGATGTCACAGACTTGAAGTTAGTCCACAGCCTTGCCGAGAATTTCAAGGTTTCAAAACTGAAGCGTGTAGCTCCTGTTAGTAGCATGCTATGGTTCAATGGCCACCTAGATAGCATAGATCAATCAATATGGCATGGGGTTACCAATGAGGACTTCACATAGCTACTGTACTATACAGAAATAGGCATAAGAATATGATGCAATGCCCTAGACTAGGTTAGTAATATGGAGGACTTCACAAAAAAAAAAGAAAAAAAATCATCTAAAAGAAACCAATAGGTGAACCATGTTCTAGTTGGCAACCAACTTTCTGCGTATTCATGCGATTCTTGTAATGTAAAATACCAAAAAACAGATGTGACTCTTCTTCTCCAGCTCGCCACCACTTTGGTCTTCAGTATTGGCCATAGCGGTGGCATCACATCAGCAGCTCACACCACCACTGAAGGCAATCATTGAACTCAGTGGCTCATGCCCTCTGCATCTACAAATCTGCTGAGCTTAGTAATTAGCTGCAACAGTAATGTGAGCTACTGACGTGATGTCATTACTAAAGATGAGCGAACCGAAGGCTTGGTTTTCGAACTGAACACCAACTCAAAAAAAAAAAAAAAAAAAGAGCTCGGGTTTAGAGTTCGGACGCTTTATGTGCAAACTTAGCTGGCACGGGCATCACTGTCCTTAGGTACGCTTGGTGATCACTCTGTGCGAGCCTCCGCCTGGAAGTGACCTGCCTCTGACTGGCTGTATTTTAGCTGAGACTCACACTGCCAATCAGTGTTTTCAAACCGGGCGAGGGCAAATTCAGACCAGTGGAAGTTTAGTTCGGTTCGAATGCAGCTAGCGAACCGAACCTCGAAACCGAACCGCTCATGTTTAGTCATTACGAATGTCAAAACGAAAGAGATTGGAGCCAATAAAGACAAGTACCATCTGTCTTCATTATTTTACATTCCAGGAATGTTTTTTTGCACCTGAAAGCCACGGCCTCTTCCTAAAGGGGTTCTGTTGACCAAATATATACCTAGAAGATGGGTTAGAAAACTTTTTGGATGATGAAACACACAATCAAACTATACTTGTACACGCACGCGCGCGCGCACACACACACACACACACACACACACACACACTATATATACTGTATATAGCTGCCTTCTTCCACAAACAGAGCCACGCATGTCCATGGGTGCTGTTGCGGAGTTCGACTGGAGTGAGAAATCTGAGCTACAATACCATACACCAATTATTGGACAGGTTACGGCTGGTTCTAGAAGAGCAGATAAGTTCAAAATTTGGACAAGCCTTCCCAAACTTGAGAAGGTCCCGTGCATAAAACAAAACACTACTTACATGAATGTGTTTCAAAAAGTTTCCAACCATAAAGAGGAATTTTGGTGCCTGGACTGTAGAGTGTGTATTATTGCTCAGCAAATTCAAAACATTATTGGCCATCACCGCAACATGACTTCTTATCTTGAATAACAAGGTTGACTCCATTCTCAAACTGGGCAGAACCAAATTTTAAGTCCTTTTCACTCTGTTCCAAAACTGCATGATCTTTACAGAAGAAACTCCTGGAGGAGATTTTTTTTTCTCCCAAGCTCTTTCTGTATTTGTCCTAACTTGCTTTCATGTCCTCCTACATCGAAGCCAATGAACATGAATTATAGATTATATACCACAGAATATCGGATAAATATATACGGTATATACTTTTTTGCTGCTTCTTTCTATAGACTCGCTTTTAATAAAGTTCTCAGTTAATATTTTAACAAAACTGTCAAAACAAGTCAAAACATCTCTCGATGTTCTTGGGCGTCAACGCCTTGCTAGGAGTAGCATGGATTCCTACAACCAATTATTATCTAAGCCTGTTAAAATTAACACCACCTTTCCCTAGTGAAAAAAAAAACCAAAACTCAGCAGCATTGAAATGTATATCCTCTACTGCCATCCAATGAAGACATTTCACTTTAGCAACTCAAGGAAGACTTTTTTCCACCACCAAGGTCACGGTGACCTTGAATCCTGAAGCAGTTGGCATCTGAAGCTCAGGCCCGTCAGTAGCTTGTTACACAGACACAAATGTGATCGGTCACAGTTGGAAAGCCATGTGCTTGTACGGGATAAAGTTTCGAGCCTTGCTGTATACAGTTACAAAAGCCCTATTGAGCGTAGTCTTCATTGACTAATTTTTTATGCAATGACAGTTCATTCAATATCCACCATTGTACGTCTTCCAGATCAGCTGCCCAGATAAAATGTAACCGAGCAGATGCCTCGAATGTAAATATACTAATCTGTACGTGAGTCCGGCTTGTATGTGAGACGCAGTCAAAGTGAAAGGCTGGGAAAATAGAAAAAAAATCTGATCTTTGAAGGGTCTTTCAAAGATTGTTCTTTGCCGAAAGCAACAAATGGTCCTGGGCTGAACAGTTGTATGCTAATTCCCAAGCTTGTGTGATCTAGCATTCAACAAGGTGAAAAGCAGAACTTCATCTACATAACACTTGTTCTGGAGCGTGACTTACACAAAAATATATACATGACTGCATGCAAATATAAAAACGGCCTAAGGGCACAAAATCCAGAAGGGTAAACCAACAAAAAAAATAAAAAGCAGACCAGTGTGTTATTTTTAAAGGTGCAAAGAAAGATTGTCATACCGGTATAAAGTCTATGAGATGGGATCCAGACCAGCTAGTGACTAGGAAGAGAGTGGAGAATGGACCAGTGAGACCTTCTCCTTGCAGCCTCACCGCAACAGTCCACTAGTGAGGCTCAACGTTTATCCCAATCATACTTCTTACACAGTATACAGAATGCCCCAGGTTCTATAGAGAATGGAAGTTCGCCCTGATCCGTTGCACATGAATTGGACATACATACTTTTGGGTTCATTCTAGAATGCTCTACACCAACCCCTACCCACGGAGGGTCAACACAACAACTTGCTGCTTCACACCATCACTCCCGGGATCCCCACACTGAGCAGCGGTGGTGCTAACAAATCACCACAACCGTGGGTGGCGTCAAGGACAATAGACTATATCCCAAAACCCAATCCCCTTTCACTCACAGGCGAGGAGCGCCGCTCGAGGACCCCCGGGGTCCGGCCCACCGCTCGAGCCACCACTGAGCAGCAGCAGCAGCCGGACCCGAGCAGAGGGGTGAGTGCAGTGCTGACACCCTCCTCCCCGCCCGCGACACTAGCATTTCTGTAGATGACAAGTTCCCTTTAATAAGCAGTTGATTTTCAAGAATTTTGATAAAAAAAACAAAACAACAACCTGACACAACAATGAAAATGGATTGTGACTAGTGATGAGCGGACTTGCAGATAACCGGATTATAAAAAAAGAAAGTCCGGTTCCGGCCCGGGATTGATCCCAGGTATCTGACAGGACACCGGTCGCAATATAAGTCTATACTCACTATGCTCCGCTCTATCGGGCGCAAGGACACCGTTCTTTCCTGGTTCTCCTCTTACCGCTCATTCACTGTATCCTTTGCCGTATCCTTTGCCGCCTCCTCTTCCTCTCCTCTTCCCCTTACGGTCAAGTCCTATGCCCCCTCCTTTTCTCTCTATACACAGCCCCTATTGGACAAACAATCGGCAGATTTGGTTTCCAGTACCATCTCTATGCTGATGACACCCAACTGCACACATCTTCTCCTGACATCACCCCTGCATTATTACAAAATACTAACATTTGTCTATACGCTTTCTCCAACATCATGTCCTACCTCTATCTAAAACTGAACCTGTCAAAAACTGAACATCTCCTGTTTCCTCCTTCTCCTAACCTTTCGAAACCCAATATTACCATTTGTGTGTGTGGCTCTACCATTACGCCCCAGCAGCACGCCCGCTGTCTTGGGGTTACATTCAACTCCAATCTCTCCTTCACTCCCCACATTCGTTCACTTACTCGTTCTTGTCACTTCCACCTCAAAAACATCTCAAGAATTCGACCTTTTCTTACCGTTGACTCTGCAAAAACTCTTACTGTCGCTCTCATTCATTCTCGCCTGGATTATTGTAACTCTTTACCAATTGGTCTCCCTGTTACTAAACTCTCCCCTCTCCAATCCATTCTGAATTCTGCAGGCAGGATCATTTTCCTCTACAACCGCTTCACTAATGCCTCTGCTCTTTGCCAGTCATTGCACTGGTTGCCTATCCGTTACAGAATCCAATACAAACTTATCACTCTAACTTATAAAGCTCTCCACGGTTCTGCACCACCCTACATCTCCTCCCTCATCTCTGTCTATCACCCCACCCGTGCCCTCCGCTCTGCTAATGACTTAAGACTGACATCCTCAACAATTCAAACCTCCCACTCCAGTCTTCAAGATTTCTCACGAGCTGCGCCTATGCTCTGGAACACACTACCAAGAGAAATCCAATTAATTCCCAACATCCACACCTTTAAGTGGGCCCCAGAAAACGCATTTCTTTAGACTAGCCTATCACATCACTGCCCTGATCTAATCTAGTCTCTTTCTGCCCTTCAAAAAATGTACTTCCAGTTCTCGTCCCCTGTACCTGTATAAATTCTCACCGACGGGTTCATGCAGCTGCTTTTGAATACCCTATTAAATCGATGGCTGGACCATATATGACAAGCTTTTCTCCCCCCCATTCACCTTTTGTGTCCCCCTATTTCCTCCTAGACTGTAAGCTTATGAGCAGGGCCCTCACTCCTCCTGGTATCTTAATTTTGTTATTTTGAATTGTCTCATATTGTCTGTACATGTCCCCTCTGAATTGTAAAGCGCTGCGGAATATGTTGGCGCAATAGAAATAAAACTTATTATTATGGTGACCAGAATCCGGAGAATAAAAATGGTGGTAGAAAGGAGATGGTGAAAAGGAGCCAGTGTGCTATACTTACCGAGGCTCCAGCGCAGCAGTAACTGCTCCCATGGCTGCTTATTCACTGCATGAAGTCTAATGTGCGGCCCTGGAAGTGAATAGGCCGCCACGGGAGCATTTAAAGCAGTGCTGGAGGCTCAGTAAGCATAGTTTATTATTTTTTTATTTTTCCTTTATTTTTTTTTCTGTGTTACCCGAGTTCCCGCTCCGGATCATTAGCCACAATTCCCGGCAGACTAAAACGTTTGAAACCGTGCTGATCCGGACATTTACAGACCAGGTCCGCCCAACACTAATTGTGACTGGTTTGTTTCAAAAAGTTGTCGTGGATTCTAACCACGTGGTCAAAGGCGCCATGTAGTGCGGGGCTTCCCACATGAATTATTCTGTATCCCATGCTAAGCCTGTGGTTTGTTCTGGAGCATCCGAAAATAACCCTAAAAGGACAGTTCTTTTTATAACAGACACATGGGAAAGCGGTCAGCATCCATGCATTCCCCAAATTAACACATGCAACTCACAAAGTATGGGACTCCCCGTGTATAGCCGACACTAGCAGCTGCAACCTCTGACTTGTTCTCAGAATGGCAGGGAATTGAATCAAAGGCTAAAAGAAGAAAGAAAGAAACAACCTTCCCTCGGGGGGAGAGGGGAAACACAATACCAGACACTCTCACACTTTACAAAATACAACGAGGCCTTATTTTATTTTTTGTCCTCAACAAAGAGCTATTGGTATTTTCTCCTGATCCTTTGCAGCATCCAGTAGAGCAGATGGCGTCCCGCGCTCTCCAAGTGCCGCTCTGCGCACACGGGGGAAGGAAGATCCGAAACAGCAGGGTGGATCCAACATCATATTATCTTGTCTGTGTGCATGGAATGTGCTCAGGTTATGAATCATGCATGGAAAATGTGTTGAAACCTTCACGGGTTGCTATTATTAGAAAGTACGTCATCAAGCACCGGGAGTAACTGGGCTCCTAATAAATCAAATGACAAAACATTTGAAAGCAAAAACAAGTCTCTAAATGAGATCAGGGAACAAGATGTAAAAAAGCAGAGCAATTTCTTCAGAAATCAAAAAAGATCAGGAGATGACCACTTATGACAATGGGTCAACTAATATGGCTGCCATCTATGCTCCAGGAACTGTTCCATCTGTATAAGAAGCAAAGATTGACCTTATCAACAAACTTAAAAAAAAAAAACTAGGCTGGAGGTCTATAATGGAAGCCAGATGGGGGATTGCCACATAGATAGCGGTGGACACCACGACATACCTGACTATGCCAGTTGCCAAACCTTCTGAGGACCCCCTGCACGCACACTGATGAAGGTTTTTGACCAAAACATCTGTGCTTGTGCTGGTCCTACAAGTTCTTCTCAATAAAAGACCACTATTCACAATAATCTTGAGTACCAAGTTTCTACATCTACTTGAGATGGTTTTGGACCCTACTTGAGCACCACCCCAAAAGTGCCATGTGTATCAACTCACTAGGTATAATGGAAGTCATAGATGGTCCTATACTTCCAAGGTGTCCCATTCTTTCTAATAACAGGTCTAAAGAACGTTCCTGTAGCACACAGTGTAATCTCAATGAGGAGATTGACTCCGCATACGTTCACAGCTGTAACGTATAAACACCCTGTGAAATGCAGCGTTGTTCGGGGTCAGGGCCGCCATCACTGGCAGACAGAAAACAAACATACTTGGTCTGCAGGTTTCATCAAAACTCACACAGAGGAGACTGGGTCAAATTTACATGAGAGAAGTCACATGCTGCCGTTCAGAAAAACACCGCAGAATCAAACCCATTTCATTTTTTTCATTCCTTGAGGAACCTTAAAAGCAAAGAACAAAATATAGTAGGTACGCAGCCTTCACTGGAAATCTTTGACCCAACATTCGAAGCAGAGGGACAGTTAACGTAACTGTTTTGTTAGCGCTAGGTCAGATAATTAAGAAAAAATAAACTGCATTTCACAGGGTGTTTATACGTTACAGCTGTGAACGTATGCGGAGTCAATCTCAACCACAACCAAGCATCGCTCTTGCTTGCGGTTCTCTACAGCAAAGGTGAGAGCGCGAGACGCTGTGCTGTAATGAGCGGTGAAACGCCGCCCACAGCCCAGACACTCAGGAGGACTGCGGCGCGCCTTGATGATGTCGGGTCAACTGAATGCTGATGTGACATCACCAGGTCTCAAAGGTCACGGAGCCCAGGAAATCACTTCATGGGGATGAGCAGACCACAATAGCGCCGCACAGAAGCAGAATTGGCTGAACAAGGTATTTAGAAAAAGCCTCCCCTATAAGTTTTACAAGGATGTAGCCACTATTACAGAGTAGTGACCCATCCCTTTAAATAAGAAAAGCATAATACCCATGCTGAACGTATCGTCTTCTCGGCTATTTTACTCCCAAAAACATTCAATGTCTTATGAACAAGTTGTCCCAAACCCTCTGAAGTTGATACTAAAAATGAGCGGATCTTTTGAAATTCGAATTCACTGAATTATCCTCCAAAATTTTAAATGCGGCAAAGAAATTAGTGAAAAGCTCAGTACTGCAAAGCTTTTACTTGTCCAAAAAATACACAATGGGGAGAGGGGAGGGAGAGAGAACTTCGTTGACCATAATAACTTAGGGTACCTTCACACTTAGCGATGCAGCAGCGATCCGACCAGCGATCTGACCTGGTCAGGATCGCTGCTGCATCGCTACATGGTCGCTGGTGAGCTGTCAAACAGGCAGATCTCACCAGCGACCAGTGACCAGCCCCCAGCAAGCAGCGACGTGCAAGCGACGCTGCGCTTGCACGGAACCGCCGTCTGGAAGCTGCGGAGACTGGTAACTAAGGTAAACATCGGGTATGGTTACCCGATGTTTACATTAGTTACTAGCGCACACCGCTTAGCTGTGTGTGCAGGGAGCCGCGCACACTGAGCGCTGGCTCCTTGCTCTCCTAGCTACAGTACACATCGGGTTAATTAACCCGATGTGTAATGCAGCTGCATGTGCAGAGAGCAGGGAGCCGCGTACACTGCTTAGCGCTGGCTCCTTGCTCTCCTAGCTGCTGTACACATCGGGTTAATTAACCCGATGTGTACAGCAGCTACATGTACAGAGAGCCGGAGCCGGCAGCACAGGCAGCGTGAGAGCTGCAGAGGCTGGTAACTAAGGTAAATATCGGGTAACCACCTTGGTTACCCGATGTTTATCTTGGTTACAAGCTTACCTCAGCTGTCAGACGCCGCCTCCTGCTCCCTGCTCGCTTCATTTGTCGCTCTATCGCTGTCACACACAGCGATCTGTGTGTCACAGTGGGAGAGCGCCTTTGAAGAAAACGAACCAGGGCTGTGTGTAACGAGCAGCGATCTCGCAGCAGGGGCCAGATCGCTGCTCAGTGTCACACACAGCGAGATCGCTAATGAGGTCACTGCTGCGTCACAAAAAGCGTGACTCAGCAGCGATCTCGGCAGTGAGCTCGCTGTGTGTGAAGCACCCCTTACACCAAGCAAGAGACAGATCAAGAGGCGACACCAAGGACCATAAGAGCTTACACCGAGAAAGGGGAGAAACCAAGGACCATAAGAGCTTACACCGAGCAAGAGGAGACACAAAAGACCATAAGAACTTACACCGAGCAAGAGGAGACACAAAAGACCATAAGAACTTACACCGAGCAAGAGGAGACACCAAGGACCATAAAAGCTTACACCGAGCAAGAGGCGACACCAAGGACCATAAGAGCTTACACCGAGCAAGAGGAGACACAAAGGACCATAAGAGCTTACACCGAGCAAGAGGAGACTCCAAGGACCATAAGAGCTTACACTGCTCAGAAGAGAGAGGCTTTCCCAGTGATTCTGGAGATGGAAAACGACTCTGTTGTACAAACTAGGAACCGCTGATCTGTGATGGCCCAGGTACTAACCACCACTGTACAAAGTCTGATAATCTGTAAGATGTCTTAGCATTATGAGAAGGCCTCGAAGCAATTCAAAATGACCTGAGCCTGCACTGATGCTTCGACAGTGTAGAAAATAGTGCCCGGCACGTTTTTGGGTTTTTTTTTGCGAACTGCAAATTGAATTTCAGAATGTTTGCATTCGTATGAAACTGCAAATTTTAGGAAATTTGACTCAAACTCTATCCTCCGAGGATCGATCCACTCATCTGTAGTTGATACGTTATACAGGTGTTAAATCATGAGCTACCTGCTTCTTGGCAAAAGGATGTTAACGAGAAAGGAGATGGGAATCCCCACATTTGTGGAACAGTCAGGCACAGCGTGGAATATCCATCTATTTCAGTGCTTGCCAAGAGTAAAGCAAGAA
Organism: Anomaloglossus baeobatrachus; assembly: GCF_048569485.1. Classification (NCBI taxonomy): domain Eukaryota; kingdom Metazoa; phylum Chordata; class Amphibia; order Anura; family Aromobatidae; genus Anomaloglossus; species Anomaloglossus baeobatrachus. Next base: position 908,211,968 of record NC_134353.1, read on the forward strand.
AAATGATGAAAACATCTGTGGGGTGGCAGGATGGGATGGAAGACAGAAACGCATTAATGAGAGATTTTGAAACAGCCATGACTTATTGCCTTCGAACACAAGGGAACTGGCAGATAAAGTTCAGGAAATCCATGGAAGTTCAGATATTAATCCACCCTACTGACATGTGAATTCCATTATCCTCCATGGTTCATGGATAAACCAGAAAAAGAACAGCAGCAAATAAGCCGTACTCAGGTTACACAGCTGCTAAAGAAGTATTACACCCGCTAAAAAGAAAAAAAAAGAAAAATAAATTCCACTCCATAAACAACAACATTCCTTTCCTTGAACTGTCTTGGTAGGTACCCATGGTGGTGCCACACCTCTCCATGGACCATCCCGCAGGTACCCATAGTGGTGCCACACCTCTCCATGAACCATTCAGTAGGTACCCATAGAGGTGCCACACCTTCCCATGAACCATTCAGTAGGTACCCATAGAGGTGCCACACCTTTCCATGAACCATTCAGTAGGTACCCATGGTGGTGCCACACCTTTCCATGAACCATTCAGTAGGTACCCATGGTGGTGCCACACCTTTCCATGAACCATTCAGTAGGTACCCATGGTGGTGCCACATCTTTCCATGAACCATCCGGTAGGTACCCATGGTGGTGCCACACCTTTCCATGAACCATTCAGTAGGTACCCATGGTGGTGTCACACCTTTCCATGAACCATTCAGTAAGTACCATGGTGGTGTCACACCTTTCCATGAACCATTCAGTAGGTACCCATGGTGGTGCCACATCTTTCCATGAACCATCTGGTAGGTACCCATGGTGGTACCACACCTAAAAGCAAAAACATGTAGTAAGGAAAATTATATCAGGGATAGCTACAAGAAAAAGGTGGTCAACCGGTGGTTTTACATAGGGCTGCAAGTAAACTATTCTAGTACACTTTGGTCATGGAGTTAAATCACTGCTCCATGGCATCAGTGTAGGATTGCTGGGCCCCACTGGGCTCGTCGGACTATTTTATATCATAAGACCATCATTTCTCAAACAATCATATGCATTTACATCATTAATTATAAATTCGTCATTATTGGTTCAAAAATAAAAGTATTTTTAACCGATAACTTCTCAATAAGATAAGGAGGTTGCACATCGGTTCTTCAGGAATATAATGTGATTTTTCGAAATCCAAAAAATAGAAATAGCTTTAGGTTTTACATTTTTTTGTTTCCGCCAAGAATGCTAATCGGGAAAGCAAGACCATCAAACACATCTTATATCTTCCATTTCGAGACCCCGGCTGGAGTCGATAACGTCCCATCGCACGGAGCGGCAGGTACTGCCAGGCTTTGTCCACCACCATGCTGTTATTTAAA
>NC_134353.1:908218346-908223346 GCF_048569485.1 Anomaloglossus baeobatrachus
TACTCTTTATACACAAGATCGCTTGTACTTTGCATCACATAAAAAAGCCAAAGAAGAAAAAAAAAAAATCAAAAAACTCAGTGATTTGTTCGGCCTTTTCACTCCAGGTATAAACTTTTTAAGCTGCCTCCTTCTCTACTAGCATTGTGCCTTTGTATTGAGGAGGCCAATTTAGAGAGTATGAAAAAGTCAAGATGAGCCAAAGAAACAGGCCTCCGATGACTGTTCACCGCCTCTTCCCTGCACAATGGGATTCAAAGACTTAGGGTATGTTCACATGTGGCGTTTTAGCAGTTTTTTATGGAGTGGATTGGGTGCATTTTACAGTTCCAGCATAATCAATGAGATTTCTGAAACCTCATCATTTTGGGAGGGGGAGGGGGGGGGGGGTTGTCCTGTCTCGAACCTTGCTGCGTTTTTGTCAAGACGCATCTCGTCAATTCTTGTCAGCATTTCATGCGTTCAAAGGATGGGTGAAACATGTAAGTAAAAATGCAGCAAAACAAGACAAAAATGCACACAGTGTGCAGAAAAAAACCCTGCAAAAATACTAATGTGAACATACCCCTATTAATCAAGTGTTCATAGCGGGAGAAGCCCTGTTCAATTTCAGAACACGCATACAGAAAGAGTTAAAACAAACTTAAAGGGGTTGTCCACTGCTCTGACACTAATGGCCTCTCCTAGGATAGGTCATCAATGTCTGATCGGACGTGGTCCAAAACCCCACAACCCGCCGATCAACTGTTCTCGAACACAGTGGCGGCAGCAGGCAGCTGGAAATGCTCAGTTTCGAGCGCTGCTCTGTCTTCCGATAGCGACTGAGTACTGCACATCTGCCTCCTATTGATTAGAATGGGAGGCGGATGTGCAGTACCCGGCAACTATCAGAAGACTGAGCAGTGCCGGAATTGAGATTTTTTTAAATCTGCCACTGCTGGAACCAAGAACAGCTGTTTGGCAGGGGTGCAGGATGACGGATGACGGCCAGAGATTGATGACCTATCCTAAGGAGAGACCATCAGTGTCAAAGTAGAGGACAACCCCTTGAATTCTACCCTCTCCATAGGATGCATCAAAAATATGTATCTAGTTATAACATGAGGGCCAACAACTGATAGAATGTACCGTAAATAACCCAGAATAAATGAGACATACAAGTGTATGTTAATGCATACCTAACTGAGCTGATAATTGGATAACAAGATGGTTTGCGAGCGTAAAATGCCAGAGGGCAACTAAAGGACGAGCAAAAACTAAAGATCATTGAGCAATCCAATGATTTTTAGCAGGAGCACATCACCTCTACTGAGGACGATCCTTCTGCTCTCATCAGTTTTTGTTGACCCCGTAACAAAGTGCCACGTTACAAGTCAGAAGCCAAAATCAGCCAGTCTAAAAAGGACCTTTGGACTCTCAAATGTTTTCTTCTATAGATTACTGAAAAGTAACTAAGAGTTCTGGTGGCTTACCTTCTTTTTCACATGAGCTCGCTCGTCTTCCTTTGCAGGTTTGCTATTTTTCCCAGATTTGGAGGGTTTCTGGTCTCCAGATTGCTTTATAGTAATTTTAATCTCTGGGGGGCAAATATAGTTCTCCAGGTTCTTCGGAGGCTTCTTTGCCCTCTTGGTGGTCTGAATCTTAAGTTTTAGACTTCCCTCGGTAAAGTTGGCCTCCTTAATGGAAAACTCTTGTTCTTCCAAACCATCTCCTGTCACCCATTTCTCGCTATCCGCGTTGGAGTTTGAATCCACATCTCTGCCGGATCCTAGTTCATCTTCTTCTTCTGGTTCTACAGACTCTCCATTTCCAGGTCCAGTCTTAGTGGACCCAGATGCTGGCTTCAAGGTGTTGTCTCCACCAGAAGAGCCAGATGTTGATGTCTTCACAGAAGAAGAGGAAGGCAGGAAGTCGGTCTCACAACACCGTTGTCGGCTACTGCTGCTTACATTTTCGCGTTGCTCCATGGCAAATCCAACAATCCACTAACTTTTGGGCAAAGTATGTTGGAGTTGGACTGGCAACACAGTCTAGAGAAGTAGCAGTGTTGAAAGGTTCACCTTTATAGAATCCAAAAATCAGCAATGGTGAGAGAGAACTGGAAATCTGAAAGAAGAAAAGAAGTGGAAACCAGTTTAGAGAACAGAACTCCAAAATTTCATTTTTGTTGAGGTCACTGAAAAATTTTACTGATCTACTCAACAATCCCAATCTTAACTCTTTAAATTAGAAGAAAACTACCAAGATAGTCAGTTCTAATCAAGGCTATGATCATATATATGGGTCTTGCCTGGTAATCTCTATATTTGACAACCAAGGTCAAACTTCATCCTACAGTTATCCATGACCTCCCATTGTTGAGGAAACAGGTTACAAGACGCTTGAGTAGATTCTGCGTAATACAATGTCCTCTTCATATTGGACAGAAAATCCCAGTAAACTACATAAAGATTTTTTTATTCCAGAGAATGGGAATTCTCCTGTCTTAATAAGGGGGGGGTGGTAAACAGAGAGGCTCAGACAGGGAAAGTCCCATACTCTTTACGGTTGGAATGCAAGTAGGGTAGGAATCTTCCCGGGAAGTTGAAAGGGAGACAGAATTTGGCAATGAAACAGCACTGCAGTGTAAGGTCGAGGATAAGGAATCAAAATATGAAATCTTACAAAAATTCAGAATGTTTCAATGGAGGTTTATTAGAGATGGGCAAATTGATTCAATGAGAACTACATTTTTGTCAATCTTTTGGGAAATTCAATACACCAAGTAAATGTTATCAATTTGCTATTCAAATCATGTGAAAAGTCATCAAAATTGTAACTATAATTTTAAACAATATAGAAGATTGCATTAGCCAGAGAAGGTAACTCAAGCTTTCCCATAATGCCTTATCACATGGTATAGAAAAAAGTCAATCAGGAGGGACTTTAAAAGCCTGAATAAAAGCAGAGGCAGGGAATGCAGCAGCCTTTTGGGGGTGAATCTGATAGTAAGAGGATGCCACTGCTCAGCAATAGAGAAAAGGAGAGAAAGCCATAAAACCGTGAAAACATCCTACAGAGCAAGAGCGCGGGCAAGAGTGTAAGAGAGCGCGGGCAAGAGTGTAAGAGAGCGCGGGCAAGAGTGTAAGAGAGCGCGGGCAAGAGAGACAGCTAAGCAATGAAACACAGCTACCATTCGTTGATCCATTGTCATTTTTTTTAAGTTACTTAGAAAGGCTGTGTTTATGTGCTTCAAAGTGGTTGAATACAGTAGTAGAACATCTAAATATTACACGTATTTTCATGGCAATTGGAGGTTTTGCCATTCTTTGGATTAACACCAACAAAAATTTGGGAGACTTCAAAAAGACTCTACGATTAAAAAAAAAAAAAAAAAAATATATATATATATACTCTGAAGAGATCCAGCTGGTATATGGATGCTCCATGGGGAAGTAAGCAGATTTAAAGCCTGCTTTACACGCTACAGTATATCTTATGATGTGTCGGCGGGGTCACGTCGTAAAGTGACGCACCTCCGGCATCGTAAGGTACATTGTAGTGTGTGACAGGTACGTGCGATTGCGATTGAACGGTAAAACGTTCATCACATACACGTCGTTGAATCCTGATGAATTGCACGTCGGTTTGTTCAATGTTCCCGAGGCAGCACACATCGCAGTGTGTGACACCCCGGGAACATTGAACAGATTTTAACTGCCTCCAGCGGCTCCCGCCGGCAATGTGGAAGGAAAGAGGTGGGCGGGATGTTTATGTCCCGCTCATCTCCGCCCCTCCGCTTCGATTGGCCGGCTGCCGCGTGACGTTGATGTGACGCTGAACGTCCCTCCCACTCCAGGAAGTGGACGTTCGCCGCCCACATCGAGGTCGTATGGACGGGTAAGTACGTGTGACGGGGGTTAATCGTTTGTGCTGCACATTCAACAAATTGAAAATACATACGATGGGGGCGGGTACGATCGCATACGATATCGTATTCGAAATCGTAACATGTAAAGCAGGCTTAACTCTCCTTCAGAAGGAAGGACTTTGTACTACTTTGTTGGAGTCACATATTATGGAAATGGTAAAGTCTGCTACACAGTGATTGGCCGCATTCAATGTATAGATTACTTAGGACAATAAGTTTTGTCCACTGGTAAAAAGTCATTGATTTAAAACATCACAGAATGTGTTAAATTTGTACAACTTATTGTATAAATGTAATTAAAAAAAAAAAAAAAAAAAAAAAAAGTGGAAAAAAAAAAAATCTATTTAAAAAAAAAAAAAGTCAAATAACTAAACTAAGAAACCTGCCAAATCAAACAATGGGGAACTTTAGCAAAGGAATCTTGATCTGACCAGGTTGAAAACCACATTCCAAGGAGAACATGGCTGAAATATTCCATCATGTCTGACACATTTTGAATGAGATCCCAGCTGAAGATTAAGGCTGTGTGTCCACGGTAGAATGTTGCTGCGGATTTTTCTGCATGAAAATCCGCGGCTTTCCCGCAAAATCCGCACCTTTTCAAAGGTGCAGATTTGCCGCAGATTTTTTTTTCCCCCCAATTCTGAAGCCAAAATCCGGATCAAAATCCGCACCAAATCCGCCGCGGAAAAATCCGCAGCATGGGCACAGCATTTCCAAAATGCCATAGAAATGGCTGGGAAGTGCTGCTGCTGCAGATTTTCGGGAAATCCACGGCTTTTCCGCGAGAAATCCGCGGCAAAATCCGTGCATTTTCCGCAGCGTAGACACATAGCCTAATGTATTGTTTGGATTATAAGATGCACTTTTTTCACCTATATTTTGGGGGAAAAGAGGGGAGGGGGGGGCGGTGCGTCTTATAGCCCAGGTGTACCTGACTCGCTATGGGGGCAGGAGGGATGGTGATGAAGCAGAGTTACAGAAGGTAGGAGCAGGTTGACTGATGCAAGAAGCAGGGAGAAAATGTGTGTCCACTATTAAAGAAAATTAATATTCACTGCTCCCCACACACTGAAGCCGGCGCTGAGAG
>NC_134353.1:909198346-909245846 GCF_048569485.1 Anomaloglossus baeobatrachus
CTTCTATCCCTCCATTCATCCCTCTATCATCCATCCATCCCTCTATCCCTCCATTCATCCCTCTATCATCCATCCCTCCCTCTATTCCTCCATTCATCCCTCTATCATCCATCCCTCTCTCTATCCCTCCATTCATCCCTCTATCATCCATCCATCCATCCCTCTATCCCTCCATTCATCCCTCTATCATCCATGCATCCATCCCTCCCTCTATCCCTCCATTCATCCCTCCATTCATCCCTCTATCATCCATCCATCCATCTATCCCTCCTTTCATCCCTCTATCCCTCCATTCATCCCTCCTTCTATCCCTCCATTCATCCCTCTATCATCCATCCATCCCTCTATCCCTCCATTCATCCCTCTATCATCCATCATCCATCATCCCTCCCTCTATCCCTCCATTCATCCCTCTATCATCCATCCATCCCTCTATCCCTCCATTCATCCCTCTATCATCCATCCCTCCCTCTATCCCTCCATTCATCCCTCCATTCATCCCTCTATCATCCATCCATCCCTCTATCCCTCCTTTCATCCCTCTATCCCTCCATTCATCCCTCCTTCTATCCCTCCATTCATCCCTCTATCATCCATCCATCCCTCTATCCCTCCATTCATCCCTCTATCATCCATCCCTCCCTCTATTCCACCATTCATCCCTCTATCATCCATCCATCCTTCTATCCCTCCATTCATCCCTCTATCATCCATCCATCCCTCCCTCTATCCCTCCTTTCATCCCTCTATCCCTCCATTCATCCCTCTATCATCCATCCATCCATCCCTCTATCCCTCCATTCATCCCTCTATCATCCATGCATCCATCCCTCCATTCATCATTCCATTCATCCCTCTATCATCCATCCATCCCTCCCTCTATCCCTCCTTTCATCCCTCTATCCCTCCATTCATCCCTCCATTCATTCCTCCATTCATCCCTCTATCATCCATCCATCCCTCCCTCTATCCCTCCATTCATCCCTCCATTCATCCCTCTATCATCCATCCATCCCTGCCTCTATCCCTCCATTCATCCCTCCCTCTATCCCTCCATTCATCCCTTTATCATCCATCCATCCCTCCCTCTATCCCTCCTTTCATCCCTCTATCATCCATCCATGCATCCATCCCTCTATCCCTCCATTCATCCCTCTATCATCCATCCATCCATCCCTCTATCATCCATCCATCCCTCCCTCTATCCCTCCATTCATCCCTCCATTCATCCCTCTATCCATCCATCCCTCCCTCTATCCCTCCATTCATCCCTCTATCATCCATCCATCCCTGCCTCCATCCCTCCATTCATCCCTCCCTCTATCCCTCCATTCATCCCTCTATCATCCATCCATCCCTCCCTCTATCCCTCCATTCATCCCTCTATCATCCATCCATCCCTCTATCCCTCCATTCATCCCTCTATCATCCATCCATCCCTCTATCCCTCCATTCATCCCTCTATCATCCATGCATCCATCCCTCCCTCTATCCCTCCATTGATCCCTCCATTCATCCCTCTGTCATCCATCCATCCCTCCCTCTATCCCTCCTTTCATCCCTCTATTCCTCCATTCATCCCTCCATTCATCCCTCTATCACCCATCCATCCCTCTATCCCTCCATTCATCCCTCTATCATCCATCCATCCCTCTATCCCTCCATTCATCCCTCTATCATCCATGCATCCATCCCTCCCTCTATCCCTCCCTCCATTCATCCCTATATCATCCATCCATCCCTCCCTCTATCCCTCCTTTCATCCCTCTATCCCTCCATTCATCCCTCCTTCTATCCCTCCATTCATCCCTCTATTCATCCCTCTATCATCCATCCCTCCATTCATCCCTCTATTCATCCCTCTATCATCCATCCATCCCTCCCTCTATCCCTCCTTTCATCCCTCTATCCCTCCATTCATCCATCCCTCCATCCATCTTTGCAGCTGAATAACCTGCTTCTGGTGTCTCACCTGCAGTATAGAGGTCAAGATAACAAAATCTTCCTATTGCTTTCAATACAGGCAGTAGCTCAGTGGTTAGAGCTGCTGCCTTTGAAACAATGAACTCACAGCTGCACGAGTTCGAGTCCCCGGCCGCCCCGAAAATCCAGAGCCGATGATAATTTAATTTAATTTATTCACTTCACTGAGGGGAGGAGCCGGGACATCAGCTGTGAGCCGCGGGAGTGCGGGACAGCCCTGATAAATCGTGCAAGTCCCGCAGAATCCGGGACGGTTGGGAGGTATGCAATAGGGACTGGGGCTGTGGGGATGGTGGGTGGGGACTGTAGGAAGGATGGATGGGGCACATCCAGGGTGGGGACTGTGGGGGCACTTCTAGGATGGGGGCTATGGAAGTCCATGGCTTATGATGGGGCATATCCAGGGTGGGGACTGTAGTAACGGTGGTTGGGGCATATCCAGGGTGGGGATTGGGGGGGCCACATCTGGGATGGGGGGCTATGGAAGTCCATGACTTATCATAGTTCTCTTTCTCGAAGTCTATGACATTCGCTCACATACTGCGCTGCTATCTCCACTGCGCTCTCTTCTTCCCCCAGCAGGATATATATTTTCTCTTCCTCCTTCATGGAGCTGAAATCCAGGAAGAGATGGGAGAGTCTCCTGAAGTGAGTGTCCCTCACTGCTGAGTACTTGGTGCAGTGTAGCAGGAAGAGGGTTTCATCCTCCAGGCCCCAAAGGTCACAGTATTGGCACAGTCTGTCCTCCCTGGGCTTGTAGCTTTGCTTGTGTCGGCCGGATTCGATGGCTAGACTGTGGGCACTGAGTCTATATCGGCTCAGGGTCCTGCGGTCTCTGGGATCCGGGAGTTTTTCCAGATATGGGGCCAGTCTGTAGTCTCTCTGTAGTCTCTGATACGTGGTCAGTTTCTGTGAGGTGTTGATGTCGGTCCTCCAGTCACTGACATACCTCTCCTGGCCCTCGTCTACCATCTTCCTGATTCTGGTTCTTGTCAGGCTGCTGTGATTGGTTATTTTGTCCAGTTGGGTTTGGGAGAGCTGTGCCAGGGGTCCTGGTTCATCTGGCCCATGTATATATATCAGAGCTTTGTGGTGATGGGAGCTTGGATTGCTACTCTGTAGGTGAGCCTGAAATGATAGTGACCTCTTCAGAGCTGCTAGGTGTAGAGGGAATCTGCCCAGCTCAGCTTGACAGGCACTGTTGGAGGTGCTTCGATGGACCTGGAGAAGGTGCTTACAGAATTCCAGGTGGAATATTTCTGTTGGGCTGGAATCCCACCTTGACCAATCTGGGTAAGTGTGAGGGCCCCAGACTTCGCTGCCGTACAGGAGGATTGGGGCAATGATGGAATCGAAGATTTTTAGCCAGACCCTCACTGGTGGCTTCAGATGATACAATTTCCTTCGGATGGCATAAAAGGTTTTGCAGGCCTTGTTTTTCAGGGTCTCTATGGCTTGTTTGAAGCTCCCTGATTGGTGAATTTCCAGGCCCAAGTAGGTGTATTTGTCTGTTCCTGTTAGAGTGCAGCCGTTTACGACAAATGAAGGATGCTGGTCAAATCTTCTTTTTCTCTTCTGGAACACCATGATGTTGGTTTTCTTTAGATTGATCGGTAGTGCCCATGTGGAGCTGAATTTCTCCAAAATTTGTAGGTTGCCTTGGAGACCTTTCTCGGTTGGTGACACCAGCAGTAGGTCATCTGCATAGAGCAAGAATTTCACCTGGGCATCATGGAGTGTGAGACCTGGAGCAGGTGAAGATTCCAGAGCAGTAGCCAGCTCATTGATGTAAATATTACTGATGAGCGAGTACTAAAAAGCTCGGGTGCTCGAGGCTCGGGCCGAGCATCCCAAGATACTCGTGTACTCGGCCCGAGCACCGAGCCCAATGTTATCCTATGGGAGACCCGAGTATTTTTGTGAAATGACCCCCGGCAGCATGTAGAAACCCTAAAAATGGCACAAAAGTCTCAGAAGAGTGCTCAAATGACATGGCAACAGCATGGGGAAGACCCCTTGAAGCATTTATCACTCAAAAGTCACAGCTGTGAACAATTTTGTCCGCGTTTTACGCCATTTTTACGGACTCACCAGAAAACCTTCCAAAATGACACCAAAATGAATTTTCATGGCGGAAATGTTAAGGGCACATACCCAATAGTGAGATAGAGCTGGTGTATGTTACTTTTTGAGATTAATACATGAAAGATTTTACGTAAAACATTGTGTGGCACTCCGATGTCCCTGAGAAGAGACGTACATAAAGGCCTCTGAGTCTAATGTGCCCATTTTGAGGAAGTGAGTCTTTGTAGTATTTTCCTTTGCCAGGGCAGTCCAAAATTGGGAGGTTCACCAATGCCCCTGCATACAGACGTGCATGAGGGCCTGTAAACCTGAAGTGCCCATTGTAAGGAAGTGGGTCTATTGTAGTATAGCCCTTTGGCAGGGCAGCCAAAAATTGGGAGGCTCCACGTTGTCCCTGGATAGAGACCTGTTAGGTTCTTAGTGCCTCCATGCTTGCATTTAAAAACTGCACGTGTGTGCCTGTTGGTGGCAGCTTTCCGCTGCACTTGTGTGCGTTTTCCAAAAACTTGGATATAACGCACAAGTCTAGTGAATACACATCAGCACAGCATTGCAAAATGCGCAAGGGCGTTGTCAACGAACAAGGAAGTGGACGTGATGGTGGTGCAGGCAGAAACCGAGGTCGTGTGCAAGCTCTAATTTCGCCACAACAAAGGGCCACATCTACTCGCTCGCACGTCCTGTCCCAAATTCTTGGGGACCGCAGCAGTACACCGCTCTTGAACCAAGACCAGTGTCAACAGGTTGTTAGTTGGATAGCGGATAATGCTTCCAGTCAGATTGGCACCACCACAAACACTCTGTCTTCCACACGGTCAAGTGTCAGTAGCCATGATACTGCACCGCACATTTCAGAACCTGATCCTCCTTCCTACCACAAGGCTGAGTACACGTCCTCGGACATTAATGATCCCACACTTGGACACTCGGAAGAGCTGTTCACGTTTCAATTCGCACATTCTGGCCTCTCGCCAGCTCATGTTGAAGTGGGTCATGAGGAGATCGTATGTACAGATGCCCAAATATTTGAGCAGCCACGTTCTCACGAAGTTGGCAACGTGTCTCAACAAGGGGTGGACGATGATGATACACAATTGTCAGGAAGTCAGGAGGAGGAGCAGGGTGCGGAAGAGGAAGACGACGTGGTGGATGATCCAGTAACTGACCCAACCTGGCAGGAGGATATGCAGAGCGAGGACAGCAGTGCACAGGGGGAGGGAGGCGTAGCATCCCAACAGGCAGTAAGAAGCAGGGTGGTGGCCCCAGGCAGACGTCAGGCAACTGTTCCCCGGAACAACACGACACAAGGTGCCTGTACAAATGTTAGGTCTTCCCGAGTCTGGCAGTTTTTTAAGTTGGCTCCAGATGATTCTAAAAAGGCCATTTGCAACACCTGCCGTGCCAGTGTGTCGCCCTGGGCAAGCCAGGGGACACAGGTCACAACACCACCACACCCCACACTCCAGGTAGGCATATCACAGCTAACCAGAAATCCTTGTTGCCTTCCTCCAGAGGTTGATGATGCACACCAGGGGGTGGGCCAGGCGGTTGGCTCCGCCCACCAAGGAGCTCACAGCTCTGGAGGCAGGAAGTAACCAGGCAGAAAGCCCAGGCAGGGCAAGTGTAAGGAGCTAAGTGAAGGAGTAAACAAGCAGGGAAAGTAAGAAAGTAGTAAAGGAGGAAAAGCAAGTAAAGTAACAGTAGAGAAAGACAGCCTGAAGGGTCCAGCTTTGTGAGGGCCAGAACAGCAAGGTCAGCAACGGCGGTGACTGTCTGGAGGGGGACCGTTTGGAAGTTCCTGGAAGGACCCCGTTGGCTGTGTGCCCGGTGGTCTGGAGCAGTGTTCCGAAGGACAGTCAGCACCAGGGCAGGGGCCTCTCGGACCCCGGCAAGGCTAGGAGTCGCCAGATTTGCCAAATCCGTCAGTGACGGGGACGCAGCTCCCCCAACAACCAAGTCCCGAGAGAAGGCAACAGCCCGACCATTACCGGGGAGACACCGCCACCGCCAGGGCACCAGTTTCCCCAGGGCCAGCGCCTGCGGGCAAAGTGTAGAGCTCCTCCGGCCCAGATTGCAGTCGGGGAGCGGGTAACCGGAGGGAATCCACCGCTACCATCAGTCAACATAGGTGCAAGGAAGAGAGACATCACCGTCACCTACCGGGAGTGCAGGTGCAGCCGTCTGTGGGACCGTCCTACCAGCCGTTGGTTTACCGTACAAACTGTGTCCGTGTGTCAGGCTGAGTGAGTACCATAGTGCCGCAAGGCACAGCGCTGCCCCCGCGTCCCTGCGCCCTCCAGGCCCTACACTTTACATCTCATCACCGGGCCCCGGGATCACCAACCCCTACCCACGGAGGGGCAACACAACACCTGGCTGCTCCGCATCACCATCCCCGGGACCCCCACACTGAGCAGCGGTGGTGCAATCACCACAACCGTGGGTGGCGTCACGAACTATAACAATCCCCAACCACTAACACCCCCTTTCACTCACGGGCGAGGAGTGTCGCTCGAGACACCCCGGGATCCGGCCCACCGCTCGAGCCACCACTGAGCAGCTGCCGGACCCGAGCACAAGGGGTGAGCGCGGTGTGCTGACACCCTCCTCCCCGCCCGCGACAATTTGGCGTCACGAACAGGATCTTACCGCTCTGCCGTCAGGTAGAGGTGCGCCTTGTGACCGCCGGAGGCATCCGGCAGAAAAATTTCAGAAGCCGCCATCTTTGGCGCGAAAAGTTCCCGCTCGAGCGTCTTCTCGAGCAGTAGAGGCGCGAAGGCCAAAACCCCGCCCCGAGAGAGGAGGGGCCGGAAAGAGCTAAGGGGGACGCGATGGCGGCTGGACGCATGTAAGTGTGGCGTCGCAACAAACACGCTGGAACCCCCGATCCATCGACCCTAACAGAAAATGTCCGCCACGCCGAGCTATGCGGAGGCGGCCGAGCTGGTGCCCGGGACAGCGGCATGGCTGAGGGCCCGAACGGTGGAGATTTGCCGCCATTATCAGAGGCAGATTGGCGGGCTGATGGAGCAATGGGCCGCGGAGGTGGAGGCGCTAGTTGCCGTAGCGCGAGTGTATGGAATGGAGGAACCGGAGAGTGACCCACCCCCCTGTGTCCCGGAGGGACCGGCCGCTGCGGCTGAGGGACCCGGTCAGATCCTGGCTCCTAGGTTGCCTCCGTCCTACTTGCTCGCATGCTGCACAGCACCTGGCCCGTTGGGCGTACACCCCCCGGTGGTTGCAGCCCAGGAAGTAGCAAGCCCAGAAGCTACGGCGGTTGGAAGCTACCCGTCTGGTGCGGAAGCTGTTGATGGTGACTCCGGGCCTGACACCGAGCCCATGTCGGAGGAAGATGGGTCCGCCGCAGCCGAAGAATCTGAGTAGGGCAGCGGATGCCCGTTGCACCGTCCCCGTTGGGACCACCACTGAGTTAAGTTTTGAAAAGTTGATGAAAGAATGATAAGAAAATGAAAATTACCGAAGAAGTCACCTGATTTGTTTGTTGATTTGCAACCGGCTGGAGCCGGCACCGTTGTCCCCGTGGGGACCGTTTAAAGTTTAAAATACATGGGAACTATCCATGGACAAGCCCGTGAACTTGCAGGGCACCACAAACGTTAAGTGGCTTGTAAATATGTTGGGTACCGTTACCGTTTCCGCCATACCGCCTCCGGAGAGGCAGGTTGGAGGGAGGGCCCTGAGCAGAGCAGGCTAGGGCCCAGCCACCAAAGGAACCGGTGGCCACCCTCTGGAGGGAAGGACAGATCCCGCTCGGGTAACTTGTGCTGGACTGTGGGTCAAGGGGTGCTGCCTGGGTTTTAGGGGCAGCATCAGGGCCAGGTTGCTTGGGTGGGAGAGAGCGGAAACCGTGACCGTATACCGTTGCAACGTTTAAGTAAATGTGCCTCCCGTCTTGGGAAGAGTTTTGATTAAAAATGTTATTTATGTTTTGCTTAACCCTGTTATCCCCTTTTTACAGAAAAATAAAACCGGTGTAGGACGGCAGCCCGCGGACGGTCTGCATTTTGCTAAGGGGGAATGTGTCGCCCTGGGCAAGCCAGGGGACACAGGTCACAACACCACCACACCCCACACTCCAGGTAGGCACATCACAGCTAACCAGAAATCCTTGTTGCCTTCCTCCAGAGGTTGATGATGCACACCAGGGGGTGGGCCAGGCGGTTGTCTCCGCCCACCAAGGAGCTCACAGCTCTGGAGGCAGGAAGTAACCAGGCAGAAAACCCAGGCAGGGCAAGTGTAAGGAGCTAAGTGAAGGAGTAAACAAGCAGGGAAAGTAAGAAAGTAGTAAAGGAGGAAAAGCAAGTAAAGTAACAGTAGAGAAAGACAGCCTGAAGGGTCCAGCTTTGTGAGGGCCAGAACAGCAAGGTCAGCAACGGCGGTGACTGTCTGGAGGGGGACCGTTTGGAAGTTCCTGGAAGGACCCCGTTGGCTGTGTGCCCGGTGGTCTGGAGCAGTGTTCCGAAGGACAGTCAGCACCAGGGCAGGGGCCTCTCGGACCCCGGCAAGGCTAGGAGTCGCCAGATTTGCCAAATCCGTCAGTGACGGGGACGCAGCTCCCCCAACAACCAAGTCCCGAGAGAAGGCCACAGCCCGACCATTACCGGGGAGACACCGCCACCGCCAGGGCACCAGTTTCCCCAGGGCCAGCGCCTGCGGGCAAAGTGTAGAGCTCCTCCGGCCCAGATTGCAGTCGGGGAGCGGGTAACCGGAGGGAATCCACCGCTACCATCAGTCAACATAGGTGCAAGGAAGAGAGACATCACCGTCACCTACCGGGAGTGCAGGTGCAGCCGTCTGTGGGACCGTCCTACCAGCCGTTGGTTTACCATACAAACTGTGTCCGTGTGTCAGGCTGAGCGAGTACCATAGTGCCGCAAGGCACAGCGCTGCCCCCGCGTCCCTGCGCCCTCCAGGCCCTACACTTTACATCTCATCACCGGGCCCCGGGATCACCAACCCCTACCCACGGAGGGGCAACACAACACCTGGCTGCTCCGCATCACCATCCCCGGGACCCCCACACTGAGCAGCGGTGGTGCAATCACCACAACCGTGGGTGGCGTCACGAACTATAACAATCCCCAACCACAAACACCCCCTTTCACTCACGGGCGAGGAGTGTCGCTCGAGACACCCCGGGATCCGGCCCACCGCTCGAGCCACCACTGAGCAGCTGCCGGACCCGAGCAGAAGGGGTGAGCGCGGTGTGCTGACACCCTCCTCCCCGCCCGCGACACCAGCATCAGCAGGGGTACCAAAACTAGCAGCCTGACCACCACCAGCATGATCAGGCACATGTCAGCCAAGCACCCGACTTTGTGGGATGTACAACAGAGTCGAGGAGCAGTGCTTGCTGATGTCACTGCTACGTCTTCGCTTGTTGTGCATGCGAGCCAATCCCCTGTCCATGCTGCCCGCGAACAAGCCTCCTCCGGCCCTGCACCTGCAGTTGCCCACGCAGAAATAACACCATCATCAAGCACGTCCTTGTCCCAGTGCAGCGTTCAGTTATCCATTCAGCAAACCTTTGAACGCAGGCGCAAATACACTGCCAACGCCCCACATGCCACACTTCTAAATGCTAACATTTCGCGACTGCTTGCGCTGGAAATGTTGCCTTTTAGGCTGATTGAGACAGAAGCATTCCGCGACCTGATGGTGGCAGCTGTCCCACGTTACTCGGTCCCCAGCCGCCACTATTTCTCCCGGTGTGCCGTCCCCGCAGTGCATAACCACGTGTCACAAAACATCACACGTGCCCTGAACAACGCTGTTTCAGCCAAAGTCCACCTAACCACAGACACGTGGACAAGTGCATGTGGGCAAGGCCGCTACAGCTCGTTGACGTCACACTGGATTAATATTGTGGAAGCTGGGACCCAGTCTGAGCGAGGGACGGAACACGTCCTTCACACACCAAGTTTTGCAGGCCCTACCTCAGTCAGGGTTTCACCCACACTCTACAGCTCCGGAATGTCATGCTCCTCAGCCTCCTCCTCCTCCTGCGCATCCTCATCCACTTTACCCTCCACACCAGTCCCAAGCTGGAAGTGTCGCGGGCGGAGGAGGGGACGCTGCGCTCTCCCACTGCTCGGGTCTGGCTGCCGCTGCTCTATGGCTGCTGCTGCTCGGTGGCTCGAGCGATGGCCGGATCCCGGGGACTCGAGCGGCGCTCATCGCCCGTGAGTGAAAAGGGGTCGTTTGGGTTTTGGGGATATTGTCCGTGACGCCACCCACGGTTGTGGTGATTGTATGGACACCACCGCTGCTCTGGACGGGGATCCCGGGAGCCTGTGACAGGGAGCAGCTTTGTTGTTATTTCTCCCCTCCGTGGGTAGGGGGGTTGGTTGTCCCAGGGCCCGGTGATGGGGTAGAGATGGATGACAGGCGGGTTGCGGGGCCTGATCAGGTGCAGGGTCGCAGGGGCAGCGCTGTGCCGCACGGCACGGAGGTACTCACTCAGCCCAATGATGATGACACAGTTCACGGTAAAACAAGTGGCTGGATGGACGGGTCCCTCGGACGGCTGCGGTTGTTCCTCCCTGCAGGTTAGTGATGACTGTCTCTCCCTGCACCTAAGTTCAGTGTTGGTAGTGATGGTTTCCCACCGGTAACCCGCTCCCCGACCTGGATATGGGCCGGAGGACACCCTTTTGCCCACAGGCGCTGGCCCTGGGAGATGGTTGCCCTTGGCGGTGGCGGTGTCTCCCCTTCACGGTTGGATGGTTGCCTTCTATCGTGACTTGGCTGTTTGGAAACCCTGAGGTCCCCTTCACTAACGGATTTGGCAAATTCACGGCGACACCAAGCTTTGCCGGGATCCGAAAGGCCCCTGCCAATGGTGCTGGCTTCTCTTTGTATACCGGTCCGGTACGGCCGGGTCACCACCCGTCCACGGTCCTTACGGCAGACTCTAATCGGCCTCCACTGCAGACGGTCACCACATCCTGCCAACCTTGCTGTCCTGTCCGGGCCACACACCCGGACCAACTTCAGGCTCTTTGCTGTCACTTTTCTCCTCTCTACTACTTTCCTCCTTCCACTTCCTTAGCTTAACTCTCACTGCCTGTGTTTTCCCTCCTCCTTGGTGGGTGGAGACCAACCGCCTGGCTCCACCCCCTGGTGTGGACAACAGCCCCTGGGGAAGGCAACAAGGATTTTGTGTTTTGACTATGATATGCCTGCAGGGAGTGTGGGGTGTGTAAGTGTTGTGCTCTGTGGCCCCTGGCTTGCCCAGGGCGACACAGAAGCACTGCAGCACTGCCTCGGCGAAGCGGCAACAGGCTGTGCTGAAGCTAATCTGCATAGGTGACAAACACCACAATGCAGAAGAGGTGTGGACAGCTCTGAAACAGCAGGCAGATCACTGGCTCACACCTCTGAACCTAAAGCCAGGAAAGGTTGTGTGTGACAATGGCCGGAACCTGGTGGCGGCTTTGAGGCGAGGCCAGCTGACACATGTTCCATGCGTGGCCCATGTGCTCAACCTCGTGGTTCAGCGGTTTCTAAAGTCATACCCAGAGCTGTCTGATCTGCTGGTAAACGTTCGCCGCCTGTCTGCACATTTTCAAAAGTCACCTACTGCTTCAGCCGGCCTTGCCGGCTTTCAGCGCCATTTGCATCTTCCGGCTCACAGACTGGTGTGTGATGTCCCCACGCGTTGGAATTCAACTCTGCACATGTTGGTCAGGATATGTGAGCAGAAGAGGGCAGTTGTTGAGTACCTGCATCACCTAAGCCGTCGGGAAATGGGTCAAACTCCACACATAACACCAGAGGAGTGGAGATGGATGTCCGACCTATGTACCATCCGCCAAAACTTTGAGGACTCCACCAAGATGGTGAGCGGCGATGACGACATTATTAGCGTCACCATACCGCTTCTCTGCCTTCTAAAATGGTCTCTGCTCAAAAAACAACCATGATGCATTGCAGGCGGAGCGCGATGAGTTTGAGCAAGAAACAGTAGTGGGTGTGGGTGATAACACACAGCCCAGCCTCGTCTCATCACAACGTGCAGTGGAGGACTATGACGAGGAGGAGGATGAAGACATGGAGCAACTCTCTGGCCAAATTGAGGATATGACATGCAGTCATATCCTCGGTTCAACGTGGCTGGCCAGAGGACAGGGTAGATGATGAGGAGGAGGAGGAGGAGGAGGAGGAGGAGGAGGAGGAGGAGGACAGCATGTTCAGTCATCGTGTTGGTCAGGATACTGAAGTGATGGCTGTTAAGAGTCTGGCACACATGGCTGACTTTATGGTAAGCTGCCTGTCTCGTGACCCTCGCGTTAAGAACATCTTGGCCGACAATCATTACTGGTTGGTAACACTGTTAGACCAATGCTAAAAGGAGAACTTTATGTCTCTTATTCCCGAGGCGGAGAGGTCAGGAAAAATGCAGCAGTTCCAGAAGGCCATAGTCACGGAAGTAGGCAAAGCATTCCCCTCACAAAACGCTAGCGGCATAGGTCAAGAATCAGTGGACAACCAAGGCGTACAGCCGAGAGGGGCACAAGTCCAATCCGCCAGAGGTAGGGGAACAGTCTTTAAGATGTGGGACAGTTTTCTCAGCCCCTCACATACCACAGCCCCTGAGGTGCGGGGTAGTGCCACAAGAAATCCTAAGTTTGCCCAGATGCTCAAGGAGTACCTTGCAGATCAAACAACTGTACTCCGACATTCCTCTGTGCCTTACAATTAATGGGTATCCAAGCTGGACACGTGGCATGAATTGGCTCTCTACGCCTTGGCAGTCCTGGCCTGCCCTGCCGCTAGCGTTTTGTCAGAGCGTGTTTTTAGTGCCGCAGGTGGAATCATTACAGATAAACGCACCTGCCTGTCAACTGTAAATGCTGACAGGCTGACTCTGATCAAGATGAACAAGGGTTGGATTGGGCCAGACTTCACCACACCACCAGCAAATGACAGCGGAATTTAAAGTTTGTAACGGGAATTTGCCATGTACCTCCACTCACCTATGGGTACACACTTCTGGACTTTGGATAATCGCTGGACTGCTCTTCCTTCTCCTCATGCGCCACCATGATGACCGTTACAATAGTTAGGCCGTTGTTTCAGGTATACCCCCAGTGGTAAATTTTTTCGCCCATTCTGAGAATGGGCATTACAACGACAGGAGACCCGCTCCTTTGCAATGGGAACAATGTTTTGAGGCCCTCATGCACATCTCTATCCAGGGACAATATGGAGCCTGACGCTGCCACCGACAGGCACACACGTGCGGTTTTTAAATGCAAGCACGGACGCAATAAGAACCTAACAGGTTTTTAGGAGCGGCAATTACTGAGAAGTCTGACACTGTCTGGACTGTTTTAGACTGTGTACACCAGCCCCAGATATGATGAAGGCTGGTATACGGTCACCACTAGGAATGGCTATATACCCTGCCTGCCTGCCTGCCTGTATACTGCTACAATAGTCCTGACAAGGACTCTTCTGGTCACTAGCCTGTATTCCGACCTGGCTATACCCTGCCTGTATATAGCAACAATAGTCCTGAGAAGGACTCTGCTACTGTACTCCGACCTGGCTACACCCTGCCTGCCTGTATACAACTAGAATAGTCCTGAGAAGGACTTCTGGTCACACTGTTTGCAGCCCTGCTCCGGAACTAACTATAAAGGGCCGCAAACCTTTCCCTGAAGCAGCGACCCTCTCCCTGCACTGACTGTCTGGATGGCTGTGAGCAGAGCACAGCGCGCCCGCCGGTATAAAGGCTCGGTCATGCTGTGCAGGCCGGCCAATCACTGCAATTCCACAACTAACAGGGCTGTGGCATTGCAGTGGTCTGCCAGCCAATCCCTGCATGAGAACTGGCTCTCAAAAGAGCACCAACATGCAGGGATGAAGACCACGAGTACAGCACGAGTATCGCGAGATTACTCGGTCCCCACCGAGTAGCCCGAGTACAGTGATACTCGTGCGAGTACCGAGTAGTAACAAGCATGCTCGCTCATCACTAGTAAATATTGAAGAGCGTTGGACTTAGGCTGCAGCCCTGTCTGACTCCTCGGCTCTGCTGGAAATAAGCCGTTCTTCTACCGTTCACACTCACACTGCAGAGGTTCTCGGTGTAGGAGCTTTTGATGACATCGTAGGTCTTTCCTCCTATTCCGCTTTCCAGCATTTTTAAGAACAAGCCCGGGTGCCACACTGAGTCAAAGGCCTTTTTAAAGTCTACAAAGCAGGCGTATATCTTCCCATGCTTTGTATTGTGGACGTGGCTCTGAATGAGACTGTGCAGGGTGTAGATGTGGTCCGTGGTGCGGTGGTTTGGCACGAACCCTGCTTGGCTTTTGCTTAGGACATTGTGCTCGGTAAGGAAGCTGATGATCCTTTTGTTTAGGATGCTGTTGAACAGTTTTCCCAAGTTACTGCTGACACATATGCCTCTGTAGTTGGCAGGGTCATACTTGTCCCCACTCTTGTGGATCGGTGTAATGAGTCCTTGGTTCCAGGTACGAGGGAAGTAACCACCACTCAGCACAATGTTGAACAGTTTAACCAGTGCAGCTTGAATTTCTGGTGGGCTGTACTTCAACATCTCTGGGGGGATTCCATCCAGACCACTAGATTTTTTACACTGTATGGAAGTGATTTTCTCGGCAACTTCCTGTAATGTAATTGGTGTGTCCAGTGGGTTTTGGAAGTTTTTGATTTTCTCTTCCATTGCCTTTAGTTTTGATGTTATGTTTTCCTGCTCTTGGCTTAGTCCTTCTTTTGGGATGTCTTTGTAGAGGTCTCTGAAGTACTGGAGCCAGATGTTGCCATTTTGGATATGGGTGTCATTCTTTTTCTTGCTCTTTGTGTCCATGTGGCTCCATATTTCCCAGAAGGAGTTGTCTTGGAGGGCGTCTTGGAGTTGGCTAAGTTTGGTAGAGATGTAGCTCTGCTTCTTCCTCCTGAGGATGGTTTTGTACTGCTTTTGTATGGTGTCAGGTCTGGGTTGTTGGGGTCTCTGTGTTTATTGTTTGAGGCTGTTCTCAGGGTCTTTCGAACGGCTTTACACTCTTTGTCAAACCAACCATTGATCTGCTTTTCTTTTGGCCTCTTGTAGTTGACTTGTTTGAGGTCGGACAATTTGGCCATGGTGTGGAATATTTTGTTGAGGTCTTTTGCAGCTTGATTCACTCCTTCTGGGTTTGACTTGTACTTGTAGCTGTAGAAGTTGTGGAGCATCTCCTGTAATTCCGGTCTGTTGGGAGCCTCTTTATATTTTATTTCTGACGTCTTGGACCATTTATAGGATGGAGGTCGGTTGTAGAGGCTGCTCTGCTGTGGCTTTTGTGTGGATGGTTTCTCTGTAGATTTTATGTACAGGAGAAGTTGGCTGTGGTCTGACAGGTGCGTTTGTGGGGTGACTATGAAGGCGCTAATATTTGCCGGGTCCATATCTGTAATGGCGTAGTCTACTACACTCCTTCCTACATGGGAGTTTAGTGTATATCTTCCCAGTGAGTCTCCCTTTGTACGTCCATTAAGAATATGAAGACCTAAACTTTTACATAAGTTCAGGAGCTTTTTGCCACTTTTGTTGACTGTACTGTCATAGCTGTTTCTCTCTGAGTGTTCTGAGTCGTGACTGTCGTTCTCTGCCCCAAATATGTAGATGTTTCCATCTGTGGTCAGAAAGTCTTTTTCTCTCCCTGTTCTTGCATTGAGGTCTCCAAAGATGAGAACTTTGCCCAGGACCTGATAATGGGTGGCTTCTTCTTGTAAGATCTCAAAGCTGTCTGGATTGAAGTAGGGGGACTCTGGCGGTGGTATATAGGTGGTGCAGAGGTAGACATCGGACTGAGAGGTGAGGATGGAACTGCTGATTCTGATCCATATGTGGCTGCCTCCTCTCTTCACTGGTTTGATGTACCTGTGGAGCTCTTCTTTATACCAGATCAATATTCCTCCTGAGCAGCGGCCCTGTTTGGTGTTTTTATTTTTAAGGGCAGGGACAGAGATTTCCCTGTATCCGATTGGCACCAGAGATTCGTTTTCAGCTCTGGTCCATGTTTCCAGGAGGATCTGAATGTCTATATTCTTCAGTCTTTGAATAAAGTCGGGGTCATTTGTTTTACATCCAAAGGCCGAGGTGCTCAGGCCTTGGATGTTCCAGCTGCTGATTGTGAATGAGGTCATTTTTTTTTTTTCTATATACCTCAGGTGTATATACCTTGTAATGAGTGCGGCTGTGTAAGACACTCTGGATTTACGACTGGTTTATAGGTGTGTTAAGGTACTGTCACACATAACGAGATCGCCAGCAAGATCGCAGCTGAGTCACCGTTTTGGTGACGCAGTAGCGATCCCGATAGCGATCTTGTCATGTGTGACACCTACCAGCGATTAGGCCCCTGCTATCTATCTATCTAACTATCCCTCTATCTATCTATCTATCTATCTATCTATCTATCTATCTATCTATCTATTTATCTATCTATTTATCTATCTATCCCTCTATCTATCTATCCCTCTATCTATCTATCTATCTATCTATCTATCTATCTATCTATTTATCTATCTATTTATCTATCTATCTATCTAACTATCTATCCCTCTATCTATCTATCTATCTATCTATCTATCCCTCTATCTATCTATCTATCTATCTATCTATCCTTCTATCTACCTACCTACCTATCTATCTATATATCTATCTATCCCTCTATCTATCTATCTATCTATCTATCTATCTATCTATCTATCTATCTATCTATCTATCTATCCTTCTATCTATCTATCTATCTATCTATCCCTTTATCTATCTATCTATCTATCTATCTATCTATCTATCTAACTATCCCTCTATCTATCTATCTATCTATCTATCTATCTATCT
The DNA here is from genome assembly GCF_048569485.1 of Anomaloglossus baeobatrachus. Taxonomy (NCBI): domain Eukaryota; kingdom Metazoa; phylum Chordata; class Amphibia; order Anura; family Aromobatidae; genus Anomaloglossus; species Anomaloglossus baeobatrachus. The sequence continues at coordinate 909,215,292 of NC_134353.1, forward strand.
ATCTATCTATCTATCTATCTATCTATCTATCTATCTATCTATCTATCTATCTATTTATCTATCCCTCTATCTATCTATCTATCTATCTATCCCTCTATCTATCTATCTATCTATCCTGTTATCTACCTACCTACCTATCTATCTATATATCTATCTATCCCTCTATCTATCTATCTATCTATCTATCTATCTATCCATCTATCTATCTATCTATCTATCTATCTATCCCTCTATCTATCTATCTATCTATCTATCTATCCCTCTATCTATCTATCCCTCTATCTATCTATCTATCATCTGTCCCATCCCATATCTATCTATTTTATATTTATCTCTACATTCTGTATCTTCGTGTATTAGTCAAGTGTAGAATTATACTGTTTCCTTGTCTCTTCTGACCATTGTTGCTATTATACATGGTAATGGCGGGATTTCTACTTCTGATGATAATTATCACTTTTGTGATCATTATTATCAGTATTATACATACGCTATCATTCACTGATTGATTCTCCATCACTCATGTGTCTGATACTTTCTTTATGTGTGAATTTTATCAAGTTGATACACAAAAACATCATTTCATTTGCCCAGCCCATAAAGCCAAGTAACACTGTGATATAGGGAAAAGCAGTGATTGATGGGTCCTGTGGAAAGTGTTGGATTCCCCTTGGGCAGTCATTGTAGGATAATAAGTGCAGCGGTGGAAGGAAATGTCTCGGTGACGCCTCCCATTGGGTGCTGGGATGTAATGGCGGGGCCCTGAGCACCTTCTCCTCCTCCGGCAGATGGTGTTTGTCTGCTTCTATGAACTAATTGCCATCAATAATTAAAAACAGGTCTCTGATTCATCGACGCCGGGACTGAGATTCCTAAATTAACCATTCTATAATCATTACCGCCCCTTTAATGCCGTACATTAAGCTTAAGAGGACACTGGGGATCATTACCTAAACATATTGGCACAAAATTGCAGATTTATGCAGTAACCACAGCTCCAAAGTCGAAAGTTCTCTTAACTAGAAGGAACGCTTTAATTCCAGCTGATGTACAGAAAACTTCATAGGAAGAGATAATATTTCCCAGAAGAGTCGGTGGAATTGGGAATTATGTTCTCAGTGTATCGCGGTATGGCTATTCCTGGCAGCATTAAGTGGTATTAATGCTATAAACCTGCAGCTTAGATATTATAATAGGAATCTTATGGGAGGTTTCACAAGTTATATATTCCAAATAAAAATGTGCGCCCTCCTTTTCCTTCTGGGTAGAGATGAATGTATCTGCCAACATGCAAATTAGACAGATTTGCTCAAATTTTGGCTAGAAAAAAATATTTGCTTTGAATAAATTTGGCGTAAATACAATCGGCCCAGAAAAGGGTTAAAAAAAATTCCTATATTCACTTATAGTCACTTGTTCGCAGCCCTGCCCAGTCCTCTGTTGATCTTCTCAAACAAAATCGTATTTGCAGCAGTAACGACATTATGGAAATGAACGACGTGACACAGATCAGCGATTTTTTTATGCTTTTGCGATCGTTGATCGTCGCACCTAAGATTTACACATTGCGATGTCGCTACCGGTGCCGGATGTGCGTCACTAACGACGTGACCCCGACGATATATCGTTAGCGATGTCGCAACGTGTAAAGCCCGCCTTAGAGTTATCCACTACTCTCCCATTTACATCGCCATTTTTTCTCTCATTAAAATAAAAACACTTTTACTCACTTTCGATATCGGCATGGTTCCAGCTATGTCGGCACTCACTTTCCCCAGGGCTCACGTGATGTTATGTCACTGTGACGCCCTGGCAGGGTGTCACACAGGTTTGCATCCATCTTTCTGGTGCAGATCTCACTCACAATACCAGTGGGCGGAGCAGAGAGGTCTGAAGTGTCTGGGAGGGAACTATATAGGGAGTTTCCAGTTTGCAGTGAGCAGTCAGCCTGCAGGAAGTGTGGAGTCTGGAAGGAGCTCCTGTGTGGAGCTTGGGGAGAGGGGCAGTAAGGGCCTCTGAAACAGGCCAGTCGCTTGTGGGGAACCAAAGTGGACCGGGACAGGGTAGTGGCCCGCCGGTGCCGACTGTCGGGATCCGGTCCGGACCCGTGCACGGAGCAGACACAGACATCAGGCAGGAGAAAACACCTGAATTACACCCCTGGGTGAGGGGTCCATCCTCACAGCATCCGAGGGCACCAGTTACCAGCAACTTGGTTAATTCCTGGACTTGTGTCAATTATTGCCTTATATCGTGAGTACTCCTGCACCACCTGGTCCAAGCCTTGGACTGCACCCGTCACACCATGTGTCCTGGACTCAGCCCCGGGGCCTACACCCCTACCCACGGAGGGGTTAACATCCAGCTGCCATTCCATCGCCCCCGGGTGCTCCCCAACAGCAGCGGTGGAGCTACATCTCACCACACACCAGGGGTGGCGTCACAGACAATTTCGCTTTTAAATAACCCCTTTTCACTCGTTGGCAACGGACGGCTGCGCGAGTCCCGGATCCGGTTGCCACTCGAGCCACAGCCACCGCAAGGATCCGAGTGCCTCGAGCAGCCACCCGGTTGTGATCTGTCCCCTGCCCGCGACATCACCCAAACCCTACACCCAATCAGCACCGCGGCTTCACTGTCCTCGCTTTCGGACTAATCAAATACAGTTAGGTCCAGAAAAATTTGGATAGTGACACAATTTTCGCGAGTCGGGCTCTGCATGCCACCACATTGGATTTGAAATGAAACCTCTACAACAGAATTCAAGTGCAGATTGTAACGTTTAATTTGAAGGTTTGAACAAAAATATCTGATAGAAATTGTAGGAATTGTACACATTTCTTTACAAACACTCCACATTTTAGGAGGTCAAAAGTAATTGGACAAATAAACCAAACCCAAACAAAATATTTTTATTTTCAATATTTTCTTGCGAATCCTTTGGAGGCAATCACTGCTTTAAGTCTGGAACCCATGGACATCACCAAACGCTGGGTTTCCTCCTTCTTAATGCTTTGCCAGGCCTTTACAGCCGCAGCCTTCAGGTCTTGCTTGTTTGTGGGTCTTTCCGTCTTAAGTCTGGATTTGAGCAAGTGAAATGCATGCTCAATTGGGTTAAGATCTGGTGATTGACTTCGCCATTGCAGAAGGTTCCACTTTTTTGCACTCATGAACTCCTGGGTAGCTTTGGCTGTATGCTTGGGGTCATTGTCCATCTGTACTATGAAGCGCCGTCCGATCAACTTTGCGGCATTTGGCTGAATCTGGGCTGAAAGTATATCCCTGTACACTTCAGAATTCATCCGGCTACTCTTGTCTGCTGTTATGTCATCAATAAACACAAGTGACCCAGTGCCATTGAAAGCCATGCATGCCCATGCCATCACGTTGCCTCCACCATGTTTTACAGAGGATGTGGTGTGCCTTGGATCATGTGCCGTTCCCTTTCTTCTCCAAACTTTTTTCTTCCCATCATTCTGGTACAGGTTGATCTTGGTCTCATCTGTCCATAGAATACTTTTCCAGAACTGAGCTGGCTTCATGAGGTGTTTTTCAGCAAATTTAACTCTGGCCTGTCTATTTTTGGAATTGATGAATGGTTTGCATCTAGATGTGAACCCTTTGTATTTACTTTCATGGAGTCTTCTCTTTACTGTTGACTTAGAGACAGATACACCTACTTCACTGAGAATGTTCTGGACTTCAGTTGATGTTGTGAACAGGTTCTTCTTCACCAAAGAAAGTATGCGGCGATCATCCACCACTGTTGCCATCCGTGGACGCCCAGGCCTTTTTGAGTTCCCAAGCTCACCAGTCAATTCCTTTTATCTCAGAATGTACCCGACTGTTGATTTTGCTACTCCAAGCATGTCTGCTATCTCTCTGATGGATTTTTTCTTTTTTTTCAGCCTCAGGATGTTCTGCTTCCCCTCAATTGAGAGTTCCTTAGACCGCATGTTGTCTGGTCACAGCAACAGCTTCCAAATGCAAAACCACACACCTGTAATCAACCCCAGACCTTTTAACTACTTCATTGATTACAGGTTAACGAGGGAGACGCCTTCAGAGTTAATTGCAGCCCTTAGAGTCCCTTGTCCAATTACTTTTGGTCCCTTGAAAAAGAGGAGGCTATGCATTACAGAGCTATGATTCCTAAACCCTTTCTCCGATTTGGATGTGAAAACTCTCATATTGCAGCTGGGAGTGTGCACTTTCAGCCCATATTATATATATAATTGTATTTCTGAACATGTTTTTGTAAACAGCTAAAATAACAAAACTTGTGTCACTGTCCAAATATTTCTGGCCCTGACTGTATTACTGGGAGATACACACAGAGCTCACATCCAGCCTATATTACAAGAAGAGCCACCGACCGAGCGAGCAGCAGCAGCAGCCGGACCCGAGCAGTGGGTGAGCGCAGCGTCCCCTCCTCCGCCCGCGACATACACACAGACACACACACATACATACACACACACACACATACATACAGTACATACCTACACACACACACATATACACACACATATACATAAATACATACACTCAGCTTTATACATTAGATTTTATGGCGCTTGGCTTTTATAGGCTCTGTGTTTCTTTGCTTGTAGCTGACTGCAAAATTAATTTATTGAGAATCAGACAGTAATCATATTCTATTAGATAGTTTGCAACTCTTCTATCTGTTTTTCTCTGAGCTCTGCTGTGCTGATTTATCAGCACAGACCACATCGGAGTTTAGCTGAACTTTCATGTGGTCATAAATCAGCTCAGGAGCTCAGAAAGTCATATAATAAATATCTAAATTCTACACAAGAATGAGCTCACTGAGAGGTTCTCAGTGTACTCACAAAGAGAACAACACAAAGCCAAGAAGTGAGAAATTCTTTTTGAACCTCAATAGTGGAAATTAATTTTAGCTCAAAAATGCACATATTTAAGTAAAAAAGGAAATCCTTTAAGAACATAAAGCACTTAAGTAGCTTGTGAGCACTGGAGCTCCTAAGTCCTCATCTATCATCAGACCGGTGCCCTTTATATGCTATTTAAGTGTGAAATTGCTCTTTACAAATTTCCATTATCCCGTAATATACAATTCACTCATTGATCACATCTGCTTCATAATGTTAATGGATCTCATAGAAGGCGAGAATATGGCTCTACAGATTCCACATTATAAAGGAGACAAGGTGAAAATGTAAAGTATATTCCAAGCAAAACTGATCCATAGTGTTATGGCCGCTGCAGATCCTCAGGGGACGATATGACCCATAGAGTCATCATACACAATCTCTGTGTCAGGCACCAGCTCCTCAGATGCAATGCACCTTAAAATATACTATATTTATTAAATATGGTAATAAATGTAAAGCTTTTTTTCTACAAACCATACTCACATTCTCTTAACATCATAACTTGTTATAAACACTGGGGTAAAGTCCGTGCAAAATTTTTGGTGCAAAAACATTTAGTTCTAGATTAGACACAGATCAAGCTGAAGCAGGTGCTGGGGTTGGCGGCCCCCCAGCTCAAGGGCCCCATAGCCGTTGTGTAGCCTGCTGCTGGCCTCAGGACTCAGGGGCTTTGTACATAGCCAGGGCATTTTTTAGCTTTTCAATTAAGCACTTATGATTAAGGACACTTTTGTTTTTAATATGTAAAGTCCGAAACGCGTCAAGTTTCATGCCCATTTTCTGTATGTCATGGATTCTTATCCCTACTATTTATTAAACATGTTGAATTAAAGCTTTTTTCATTTTACTAATTGGATACTGGTGCTGGGCCCATTTTCCCCTTCTGCTGTTCTCTATATCGGACTGGCCTGTCTGAGGGACCGCGTGCACCCCACAAGTCCTGGAATACACGGATCAGGTGAGCTGAAAACCCTCTCATTTTCTCTATTCATTGCAACTGGTATCAGTGGCCCATCTGTGTCCGACCCCCTGTTGAAGCTTACCTAGTTTGGACTTAGCAAGGGAGACACTTTCTGGATCATCATAAATGAGACTCAGGACCACAAAAAACTCATCTACTGACCGAAAACACTGAGAATCTGGCAGCCACGAGAAGGCCCAGAACTGCGTATCTGCTTGCAGAAGTGAGGCGCCTGATGTTCCTCACTCCCTGATAAGCGAGGACGAAGCTTGAAATAGGGTTTACAAGCTTCCCTGAAAACCGCAAATTTATCCTTCCCCCAAGAAAACCTGTCCAGGAGGGATATATCTTGGGTTCTGGTTCAGCCTGGCTAGTACGCAAGACCAGCAGATTCACAATTCATTGTAGCTGCTGCACAACCTGTGACCGCAGATCCGTCACTTCCAGTGATAATCTCTGCATCTCTTGTACAAGAGCCATGACTGGATTCATATTGGAATTCTGTACCTTTCACGACAGGTCCGAGAAGGCACCCGGTGAGCGGCGTAACACAGACGGACCACCAGGGTAACAACACAATTCAAGGCCCTGGTGCTAGAAATAGGGAAGCAGGTTTACCTCCTAACACTCACCTCATATGCCAATCAAGTGCGTAGGCCCTCGCTGTCCCTGAACTCACCCTGACTAGTGAAGACCAGCGAGACATTAGTCTCTCCACTGCAATATGACAAACAAGATAGGAAAGACAAACAAGTGGGAAAAGACACAACAAATAAATCTCCAGAAGGAACTTATCAGCTGCAACTGAGGAAACACCTCAGCTTGATTCAGAGACTGGTTGATTCCGAGCAGACAGCATAGGTGTGAGCTATAGCCGGCATAGGAAACAGTGAGGAGTGGATAATTAGAGCAGAAGGGAGTGGCTGCAGCTGAGACTACAACTGTCTGTTATATCACTGCACTCTATGTACACTGTGAGGCACATATGTCCCTTTGCATGTATTTCAAGAATGTTGTACATATGTAATATTGTATGCAGATTTGTATATACCTTGTTTATGTTTACTTTTTTGTTTTCCTATTTCTTACGACTGATATGTCTACTTCTGTTTTTGTTATTAGATAAATTTGCCTTGATAAAGGCTCACGACCGAGCCGAAACATTGGCAAACTGATGGTTAACCTTTTTTACAGAATAAACATAACATTATAAATCACAATATCTCGTGTATATTCGTATGTGTGCCAGAAATATTATTGTATTATAATTATCATCTTCTTTGCACCAACCTTATATGGTTGTAGTGGAGTTTCTCTATTATTTATTTAAACAGGTGGCAAAAGACACAACAAATAAATCTCCAGAAGGAACTTATCAGCTGTAACTGAAGCAACACCTCAGCTTTTTCCAGAGACTGGTTGATTCCAAGCGGACAGCATAGGTATGAGCTATAGCCGGCATATTGAGGAGTGGATAATTAGAGAAGGAAGTGGTTGCAGCTGAGACTACAACTGTCTGTTAAATCACTGCAGGATAGAAATTAACTTTAATCCCTTCAGTATCGGAAGGAATTAAATACACTGCAACCCTTGGTAAACAATGAGTGGGCAATAAAGTGGATCTGCGATCAACAATAGGGTCCCCACTACTGTAGAGTGTCAGCTCTTATGTACAGGGTCCTCTCTCCTGTAGAATGTCAGCTCTTATGGGCAGGGTCTCTTCTTCTGTAGAATGTCAGCTCTTATGGGCACGGTTTTCTCTTCTGTAGAGTGTCAGCTCTGATGGGCAGGGTCCTCTCTTCTGTAGAGTGTCAGCTCTTATGTGCAAGGTTTTCGCTCCTATGGAGTGTCAGCTCTTATGGGTAGGGTCTTCTTTTCTGTAGAATGTCAGCTCTTATGGGAAAGGTCCTCTGTCCTAGAGAGTGTCAGCTCTTATGGGCAGGGTCCTCTCTCCTGTAGAGTGTCAGTTCTTATGTGGACAGTCCTCTCTCTCCTGTAGAGTGTCAGCTCTTATGGGCAGGGTCTTCTCTTCTGTAGAGTGTCAGCTCTTATGGACAGGGTCCTCTCTCCTGTAGAGTGTCAGCTCTTATGGGCAGGGTCTTCTCTCCTGTAGAGTGTCAGCTCTTATGGGCAGGGTCGTCTCTCCTGTAGAGTGTCAGCTTTTATGTGCAGGGTCCTCTCTTCTGTAGAGTGTCAGCTCTTATGGGCATGGTCCTCTCTCCTGTAGAGTGTCAGCTCTTATGGGCAGGGTCTTCTCTTCTGTAGAGTGTCAGCTCTTATGGACAGGGTCCTCTCTCCTGTAGAGTGTCAGCTCTTATGGGCAGGGTCTTCTTTTCCGTAGAATGTCAGCTCTTATGGGCAAGGTCTTCTCTCCTATAGAGTGTCAGCTCTTATGGGTAGGGTCTTCTTTTCTGTAGAGTGTCAGCTCTTATGGACAGGGTCCTCTCTCCTGTAGAGTGTCAGCTCTTATGAGCAGGGTCCTCTCTCCTGTAGAGTGTCAGCTCTTATGGGCAGGGTCCTCTCTCCTGTAAAGTGTCAGCTCTAATGTGCCAGGTCCTCTTTTCTGTAGAGTGTCAGCTCTTATGGGCAGGGTCCTCTCTCCTGTAGAGTGTCAGCTCTTATGGGCAGGGTCTTCTCTTCTGTAGAGTGTCAGCTCTTATGTGCAAGGTTTTCTCTCCTATGGAGTGTCAGCTCTTATGTGTAGGGTCTTCTTTTCTGTAGATTGTCAGCTCTTATGGGCATTGTCTTCTCTCTTATAGAGTGTCAGCTCTTATGAGCAGGGTCCTCTCTCCTGTAGAGTGTAAGCTCTTATGAGCAGGGTCTTCTCTTCTGTAGAGTGCCAGGTCTTATGGGCAGGGTCTTCTCTTCTGTAGAGCGTCAGCTCTTATGGGCAGGGTCCTCTCTCCTATAGAGAGTCAGCTCTTATGGCCAGGGTCCTCTTTTCTGTAGACTGTCAGCTCTTATGGGCAGGGTCCTCTCTTCTGTAGAGTGTCAGCTCTTATGGGCAGGGTCCTCTCTCCTATAGAGTGTCAGCTCTTATGTGCACAGTCCTCTCTCCTATAGAGTGTCAGCTCTTATGGGCAGGGACCTCTCTCCTGTAGTGTAAGCTAGGGGCTAATGCTATTATTATTCTCCAGAATTCTTTTATAACTGCCACTAGAGGTCAGTTCTCTGCAAGATCACCATAACCCCAGATAGCGATCCATTCCCTAAATTTTTCTCAATGTCATTTTTTTTATTTCTCTGTCTTAAATAATGAATGCAGAGGGCAGCATCATGCCATTTAGCAAAGTACATTCTGTGTATTGGTTCTGAATCACTAATTTCCTCATAAAACCTATTTATTAGGCTGACTTCAGAAAGTGAGTCAACATGCAAGATGTACCCGTAATCCACCATCAGTGATTTAAAACATAAAGTTCAGGAGATAAGAGATAATGATTTTATCCCCTGACTTACAGTAATCGGAGAACAGCTGACATCATATACACTGGGAGATGCAGTTCCCTTAAACTAATTATATCCTGATTGAATCAGTAGTGAAATGGATGGGACGGTGTGTGCGCACACCGAGCTGCACTCTGTGACATTGTATCCATAAAGCAGTATAATAGGGTCATGATGATTTACTGTCACTGTCAGAGTACGAGGGGATGAAGATGGTCTTCCTGGATTTTCTGGATTTTTGATTTCCTGTTTGGAGAAATGGTTTTGAAGAGGTAGCCCCTTTATGACATAAACCATTTAAGACCTTACATGAGTTGGCTTCTACTTTTTTTATTGTTGGCCAACCTATGAACACTGGAAAAACCAAGTAAAGAGAAATATGAAAAATTCAACTGACCACCTTCCTCCTCCGATCCCTCAGCTTCCGACCAAGGTGCTGGACCACATTACCCTGACCCCAGTGTAAGGAGTGAAGAAACATCTGAAACTGCCCCAAAAGCACAGAGCCGCAGAGTGTGACAGAAGAAGCTGCACAATGAGGAGTGTGACAGAGGAAGCCACAGAGTGAGGAGTGTGACAGAGGAAGCTGCATAATGAGGAGTGGGACAGAGGAAGCCGCAGAGTGAGGGGTGTGACAGAGGAAGCCACAGAGTGAGGAGTGTGACAGAGGAAGCCGCAGAGTGAGGGGTGTGACAGAGGAAGCCGCAGAGTGAGGGGTGTGACAGAGGAAGCCACAAAGTGAGTAGTTTCACAGAGGAAGCCACAGAGTGAGGGGTGTGACAGAGGAAGCCACAGAGTGAGTAGTGTGACAGAGGAAGCCACAGAGTGAGGAGTTTCACAGAGGAAGCCACAGAGTGAGGAGTGTGACAGAGGAAGCCGCAGAGTGAGGGGTGTGACAGAGGAAGCCGCAGAGTGAGGGGTGTGACAGAGGAAGCCACAGAGTGAGGAGTTTCACAGAGGAAGCCACAGAGTGAGGGGTGTGACAGAGGAAGCCACAGAGTGAGTAGTGTGACAGAGGAAGCCACAGAGTGAGGAGTTTCACAGAGGAAGCCACAGAGTGAGGAGTGTGACAGAGGAAGCCACAGAATGAGGAGTGTGACAGAGGAAGCCGAAGAGTGAGGAGTGTGACAGAAGAAGACGAAGAGTGAGGAGTGTGACAGAAGATGCCGAAGAGTGAGGAGTGTGACAGAGGAAGCCGAAGAGTGAGGAGTGTGACAGAAGATGCCGAAGAGTGAGGAGTGTGACAGAGGAAGCCGCAGAGTGTGACAGAAGAAGCCACACAGTGAGTAGTGTGACAGAGGAAGCTGCACAGTGAGGAGTGTGTCAAGGAAGCCGCAAAATGAGGAGTGTGACAGAGGAATCCACACAGTGAGGAGTATGACAGAGGAGGCCGCAGAGTGAGAAGTGTGACAGAGGAAGCCACAGAGTGTGACAGAAGAAGCCACACAGTGAGGAGTGTGACAGAGGAAGCCGCACAATAAGGAGTGTGACAGAGGAAGCCACAGAGTGTGACAGAAGAAGCCACACAGTGAACAGTATGACAGAGGAAGCCGTACAATAAGGAGTGTGACAGAGGAAGCCGCAGAGGGAGGAGTGTGACAGAGGAAGCCGCACAGTGAGGAGTGCGAAAGAGAAAGCCGCAGAGTGAGGAGTGTGACAGAGGAAGCTGCAGAGTAAGGAGTGTGACAGAGGAAGCTAAAGAGTGAGGAGTGTGACAGAGAAAGTTGCAGAGTGAGGAGTGTGACAGAGGAAGATGCAGAGAGAAGACTGTGAAAGAGGAAGACGCAGAGTGAGGAGTGTGACAGAGGAAGCCGCAGAGTGAGGAGTGTGACAGAGGAAGCCACAGAGTGTGACAGAAGAAGTCACACAATGAACAGTATGACAGAGGAAGCCGCACAATAAGGAGTGTGACAGAGGAAGCCGCAGAGGGAGGAGTGTGACAGAGGAAGCCGCACAGTGAGGAGTGCGAAAGAGAAAGCCGCAGAGTGAGGAGTGTGACAGAGGAATCCACACAGTGAAGAGTGTGATAGAGAAAGCCTCAGAGTGAGGCGTGTGACAGAGAAAGCTGCAGAGTAAGGAGTGTGACAGAGGAAGCTAAAGAGTGAGGGGTGTGACAGAGGAAGCCGCACAGTGAGGAGTGTTACAGAAGAAGCCTCAGAGTGAGGAGTGTGACAGAGAAAGATGCAGCGTGAGGTGTGTGACAGAGGAAGATGCAGAGAGAAGACTGTGACAGAGGAAGATGCAGAGTGAGGCACATGACAGAGGAAGCCGCACAGTGAGGAGTGTGACAGAGAAAGCTGCAGAGTGAGGAGTGTGACAGAGGAAGCCTCAGACTGAGGAGAGTGACAGAGAAAGCTGCAATGTGAGGATTGTGACAGAGAAAGCCGCATAATGGGGAGTGTGACAGAGGAAGCCGCATAATAGGGAGTGTGACAGAGGAAGCCTCAGAGTGATGAGTGTGACAGAGGAAGCCTCAGAGTGAGGAGTGTGACAGAGGAAGCCTGAGAGTGAGGAGTGTGACAGAGGAAGCCTCAGAATGAGGAGTGTGATAGAGAAAGCTGCAGTGTGAGGATTGTGACAGATGAAGCCGCAGAGTGAGGAGTGTGACAGAGGAAGCTGCATAATAAGGAGTGTGACAGAGGAAGCCTCAGAATGAGGAGTGTGACAGAGGAAGCCGCAGAGTAAGGACTGTGACAGAAGAAGCCGCACAGTGAGGAGTGTGACAGAGAAAGCCTCAGAGTGAGGAGTGTGACAGAGGAAGCCTCAGAATGAGGAGTGTGATAGAGAAAGCTGCAGTGTGAGGAGTGTGACAGAGGAAGCCGCATAATAGGGTGTGTGACAGAGGAAGCCGCATAATAGGGAGTGTGACAAAGGAAGCCTCAGAGTGAGGTGTGTGATAGAGGAAGCCGCAGAGTAAGGACTGTGATAGAAGAAGCTGCATAATAGGGTGTGTGACAGAGGAAGCCGCATAATAGGGAGTGTGACAGAGGAAGCCTCAGGGTGAGGAGTGTGACATAGGAAGCCACAGAGTAAGGACTGTGACAGAAGAAGCCGCACAGTGAGGAGTGTGACAGAGAAAGCCTCAGAGTGAGGAGTGTGACAGAGGAAGCCTCAGAATGAGGAGTGTGACAGAGGAAGCCTCAGAGTGAGGAGTGTGACAAGGGAAGCCTGAGAGTGAGGAGTGTGACAGAGGAAGCCTCAGAATGAGGAGTGTGATAGAGAAAGCTGCAGTGTGAGGATTGTGACAGATGAAGCCGCAGAGTGAGGAGTGTGACAGAGGAAGCTGCATAATAAGGAGTGTGACAGAGGAAGCCTCAGAATGAGGAGTGTGACAGAGGAAGCCGCAGAGTAAGGACTGTGACAGAAGAAGCCGCACAGTGAGGAGTGTGACAGAGAAAGCCTCAGAGTGAGGAGTGTGACAGAGGAAGCCTCAGAATGAGGAGTGTGATAGAGAAAGCTGCAGTGTGAGGAGTGTGACAGAGGAAGCCGCATAATAGGGTGTGTGACAGAGGAAGCCGCATAATAGGGAGTGTGACAAAGGAAGCCTCAGAGTGAGGTGTGTGATAGAGGAAGCCTCAGAGTAAGGACTGTGATAGAAGAAGCTGCATAATAGGGTGTGTGACAGAGGAAGCCGCATAATAGGGAGTGTGACAGAGGAAGCCTCAGAGTGAGGAGTGTGAAATAGGAAGCCACAGAGTAAGGACTGTGACAGAAGAAGCCACACAGTGAGGAGTGTGACAGAGGAAGCCGCAGAGTGAGGAGTGTGACAGAGAAAACTGCAGTGTAAGGAGTGTGACAAAGGAAGCCACACAATGAGGAGTGTGACAGAGGAAGATGCAGAGAGAAGACTGTGACAGAGGAAGCCACACGATGAGGAGTGTGACAGAAGAAGCCACAGAGACAAGGCTGTGATAAAGGAAGACGCAGAGTGAGGAGTATGATAGAAGAAGGCACAGAGTGAAGAGTGTTACACAGTAAGCTGCAGGGTGAGGAGTGTGACAGAGGAAGCCGCAGACTGAAGAGTGTGACAGAGGAAGCCGGAGAGTGAGGAGTGTTACAGAGGAAGACACAGAGTGAGGCGTGTGACAAAGTAAGCTGCAGGGTGAGGACTGTCACAGAGGAAGCCGCAGAGTGAGGAGTGTGACAGAGGAAGCTGCAGAGTGAAGAGTGTTACATAGGAGGTTGCAGAGTGAGGAGTGTGACAGAGGAAGCTGGATTAGTCACAATCCGTTTTGTGACTGATGTGACTAATCCGTCGCAGACAGTGGCAAAAGTGATGCGATGGATGCTGTGAAAAACGGATCCATAGTACAAGGTTACCTGTCACGGGCGGAGGGGTTGGGAACGCCGCTCGCCTGGGAATCGCTGGCGCTCGGGTCCGATGCTTCTGCTCCTCGGTGGCTGGAGCACGGGGTCAGACCCGGGGGCTCGAGCAGCGCCTCCTCGCCCATGAGTGAAAAGGGGGAAGTTTGTGGTGGGATGTCGGTCGGGACGCCACCCACGGGTTTGGTTATGGTGGGCACCACCGCTGCTGGTGACGAGGAATCCCGGGAGCGATGGCGGAGAGCAGCTGAGGTGTTGACCCCTCCGTGGGTAGGGGCTGTTGGTCCTGGTGCCCCGGTTGGGGAGTGGAGGTAGGAAAGAGGGTATAGGTGCAGGTGCCGGTGCGGGGAGGCAGGATGGGCGCGGGTGCAACGTTGCGATGCAGCGCGGTGCCGGATGGCACTGTTGTACTCACTCAGACACAGAAGAACAGAGTCTCTGGTAAACCAAAGGGCTGGATGGACGGGGCCCACAGCTGGCTGCGGTGTTCTCACTCTCCCCGGACGGGTTGATGGTGAATGTCGTTCCCTGCACCTATGTATGTGTATTTGACTCCTATGGTGTCCCACAGTTAGTCCGCTCCCCGCATTTACGTGTCGGGACAGCCCGTTTTGCCCGCAGGTGCTGGCCCTTGGATCATTGGCCCTTGGCTCTTATCCGGACGGGTTGGGCTGTTGCCTTCTGACGGGACTCGGTTGGGAATGAACCCCTTAGGTCCAGACCACAATCAGAGAATTTGACCTTTTCGGCGGCTCCTAGCCTAGTCGGGGTCTGAGTACCCTGCCTTGGTGCTTGGCTTCAATCTGCTCCCGGTTCGGTACCGGCGGGCCACCGCCCGACCCCGGTCCTACGGTTCCGCTGACCTCCACCAACTCCTGCAGAAGGCCACCACCGTCTGCCGACCTTGCTGATCGTGCCTGGGCTCCAACCCAGACAGACACAGTTCTTACTCCTCACACTTCCACTCTTAACTACTCAACTCCACTCAACTAACTACTTTTTCCCGCCTCGAGGCCTGTGAACTCCTCGGTGGGTAGGGTCAACTGCCTGGCTCCGCCCCACCTGGTGTTGACATCAAGCCTGGAGGGTGGGAACAAGGATTTTGTTTGACTGGTGTCACCTAACCAGGGGAGGGTGTGTGTGTGTGTGATGTTATACTGTGACCCCTGGGGGTCCAGGGCGTCACATTACCTATATGAACCCATCCCGGGGAGGAGAGGAGAGAGATTTTTTTGTAACCAGAAAGGAATTGACACATGTGAGCATGCTCGGTTGCTAAAAGACAGATCCGTCACCGGAATTCATCATTTGACGAATTCCGCCGCCTTCCATTGGCTTCCATTATAACACACGACGGACGTTGACACATCCGTCGCTGTTAGTTTTTTCGCCGCAGAGAAAAAACATTACATTCTACGTTGCTTCCGCCCGACGGTCAGTCACTCCACAACTGATCCGTCGCGCGGCGGATGCAACACAAGGCCATCAGTTGCAATCCGTCGTTAATAGAAGTCTATGGGGAAAAAAATTAATCCTGCAAAAGTGTGAAAGCAGCCTAAGCAGGAGACTGATATGTCCCCCCTTAGCAGGCAGAGATCTCCTGGAGACAATCTTTTTGTCTTTGTTGCTTTTCCTGGCTCCAGTGTTCAGTTTTGCATTTTCTGTTTCTTTGCTTCCATGACATTCTTCATCTCGGTGCCTCAGGTTGCCGCAGCAATCTGACATGCTTTTGTGTTATCGCACTTCCTAGACTCTTCATTGTGAGTATTCAGGTAGTGATCATTATCTTGCCATTTAGCATTCTGCTGCTAACTCTGCTACATTTGTGTCACAATTCTGTGCCAGCTGTGCTACACCGAGCCATCAGTGCAACATCAGCTCAGCTATATCAGTATCACATCACTGTATCAACCCTGCTAGATCAATGAAGAGTCACCAAACTCAACTTTCCTACATCGTTTCAACTACGCTGTGTCAACTCAGCTACATAGTTATTAGTGATGAGCGAGTACTAAAAAGCTCGGGTGCTCGAGGCTCGGGCCGAGCATCCCAAGATACTCGTGTACTCGGCCCGAGCACCGAGCCCAATGTTATCCTATGGGAGACCCGAGTATTTTTATGAAATGACCCCCGGCAGCATGTAGAAACCCTAAAAATGTCACAAAAGTCTCAGAAGAGTGCTCAAATGACATGGCAACAGCATGGGGAAGACCCCTTGAAGCATTTATCACTCAAAAGTCACAGCTGTGAACAATTGTGTCCGCGTTTTACGCCATTTTTACGGACTCACCAGAAAACCTTCCAAAATGACACCAAAATGAATTTTCATGGCGGAACTGTTAAGGGCACATACCCAATAGTGAGATAGAGCTGGTGTATGTTACTTTTGGAGATTACATGAAAGATTTTACGTGAAAACATTGTGTGGCACTTCGATGTCCCTGAGAAGAGACGTACATCAAGGCCTCTTGAGTCTAATGTGCCCATTTTGAGGAAGTGGGTTTATTGTAGTATAGCCCTTTGGCAGGGCAGCCAAAAATTGGGAGGCTCCACGTTGTCCCTGGATAGAGACGTGCATGAGGGCCTGTAAACCTGAAGTGTCCATTGTCAGGAAGTGGGTCTATTGTAGTATAGCCCTTAGGCAGGGCAGCCAAAAATTGGGAGGCTTCACATTGTCCCTGGATAGAGACGTGCATGAGGGCCTGTAAACCTGAAGTGTCCATTGTCAGGAAGTGGGTCTATTGTAGTATAGCCCTTAGGCAGGGCAGCCAAAAATTGGGAGGCTCCACATTGTCCCTGGATAGAGACGTGCATGAGGTCCTGTAAACCTGAAGTGTCCATTGTCAGGAAGTGGGTCTATTGTAGTATAGCCCTTAGGCAGGGCAGCCAAAAATTGGGAGGCTCCACATTGTCCCTGGATAGAGATGTGCATGAGGGCCTGTAAACCTGAAGTGTCCATTGTCAGGAAGTGGGTCTATTGTAGTATAGCCCTTAGGCAGGGCAGCCAAAAATTGGGAGGCTCCACATTGTCCCTGGATAGAGACGTGCATGAGGGCCTCAAAACATTGTTCCCATTGCAAAGGAGCGGGTCTCCTGTCGTTGTAATGTCCATTCTGAAAGAATGGGCGAAAAAATTTACCACTGGGGGTATACCTGAAACAAAGGCCTAACTATTGTAACGGTCATCATGGTGGCGCATGAGAAGAAGGAGGAGCAGTCCAGCGATTATCCAAAGTCCAGAAGTGTGTACCCATGGGTGAGTGGAGGTACATGGCAAATTCCCGTTACAAACTTTAAATTCCGCTCTCATTTGCTGGTGGTGTGGTGAAGTCTGGCCCAATCCCACCCTTGTTCATCTTGATCAGAGTCAGCCTGTCAGCATTTTCAGTTGACAGGCGGGTGCGTTTATCTGTAATGATTCCACCTGCGGCACTAAAAACACGCTCTGACAAAACGCTAGCGGCAGGGCAGGCCAGGACTTCCAAGCCGTAGAGAGCCAATTCATGCCACGTGTCCACCTTGGATACCCAATAATTGTAAGGCACAGAGGAATGTCGGAGTACAGTTGTTCGATCTGCAAGGTACTCCTTGAGCATCTGGGCAAACTTAGGATTTCTTGTGGCACTACCCCGCACCTCAGGGGCTGTGGTACGTGAGGGGCTGAGAAAACTGTCCCACATCTTAAAGACTGTTCCCCTACCTCTGGCGGATTGGACTTGTGCCCCTCTCGGCTGTACGCCTTGGTTGTCCACTGATTCCTGACCTATGCCGCTAGCGTTTTGTGAGGGGAATGCTTTGCCTACTTCCGTGACTATGGCCTTCCGGAACTGCTGCATTTTGGCTGACCTCTCCGCCTCGGGAATAAGAGACATAAAGTTCTCCTTCTGGCGTGGGTCTAACAGTGTTACCAACCAGTAATGATTGTCGGCCAAGATGTTCTTAACGCGAGGGTCACGCGAGGCAGCTTACCATAAAGTCAGCCATGTGCGCCAGACTCTTAACAGCCAGTACTTCAGTATCCTGACCAACACGATGACTGAACATGCTGTCCTCCTCCTCCTCCTCCTCCTCATCTACCCTGTCCTCTGGCCAGCCACGAACCGAGGATATGACTGGTGTGCATGTCATATCCTCAATTTGGCCGGAGAGTTGCTCCATGTCTTCATCCTCCTCCTCGTCATAGTCCTCCACTGCACGTTGTGATGAGACGAGGCTGGGCTGTGTGTTATCACCCACACCCACTACTGTTTCTTGCTCCAACTCATCGCGCTCCGCCTGCAATACATCATATTTGTTTTTGAGCAGAGACCGTTTTAGAAGGCAGAGAAGCGGTATGGTGACGCTAATAATGGCGTCATCACCACTCACCATCTTGGTGGAGTCCTCAAAGTTTTGGAGGATGGTACATAGGTCGGACATCCATCTCCACTCCTCAGGTGTTATGTGTGGAGTTTGACCCATTTCCCGACGGCTTAGGTGATGCAGGTACTCAACAACTGCCCTCTTCTGCTCACATATCCTGACCAACATGTGCAGAGTTGAATTCCAACGCGTGGGGACATCACACACCAGTCTGTGAGCCGGAAGATGCAAACGGCGCTGAAAGCCGGCAAGGCCGGCTGAAGCAGTAGGTGACTTTCGAAAATGTGCAGACAGGCGGCAAACTTTTACCAGCAGATCAGACAGCTCTGGGTATGACTTTAGAAACCGCTGAACACGAGGTTGAGCACATGGGCCACGCATGGAACATGTGTCAGCTGGCCTCGCCTCAAAGCCGCCACCAGGTTCCGGCCATTGTCACACACGACCTTTCCTGGCTTTAAGTTCAGAGGTGTGAGCCAGTGATCTGCCTGCTGTTTCAGAGCTGTCCACAGCTCTTCTGCATTGTGGGGTTTGTCACCTATGCAGATTAGCTTCAGCACAGCCTGTTGCCGCTTCGCCGAGGCAGTGCTGCAGTGCTTCCAGCTTGGGACTGGTGTGGAGGGTAAAGTGGATGAGGATGCGCAGGAGGAGGAGGAGGCTGAAGAGCATGACATTCCGGAGCTGTAGAGTGTGGGTGAAACCCTGACTGAGGTAGGGCCTGCAAACCTTGGTGTGGGAAGGACGTGTTCCGTCCCTCGCTTAGACTGGGTCCCAGCTTCCACAATATTAACCCAGTGTGCCGTCAACGAGATGTAGCGGCCTTGCCCACAAGCACTTGTCCACGTGTCTGTGGTTAGGTGTACTTTGGGTGAAACAGCGTTGTTCAGGGCACGTGTGATGTTTTGTGACACGTGATTATGCAATGCGGGGACGGCACACCGGGAGAAATAGTGGCGGCTGGGGACCGAGTAACGTGGGACAGCTGCCGCCATCAGGTCGCGGAATGCTTCTGTCTCCACCAGCCTAAAAGGCAACATTTCCAGCGCAAGCAGTCGCGAAATGTTAGCATTTAGAACTGTGGCATGTGGGGCGTTGGCAGTGTATTTGCGCCTGCGTTCAAAGGTTTGCTGAATGGATAACTGAACGCTGCGCTGGGACAAGGACGTGCTTGATGATGGTGTTATTTCTGCGTAGGCAACTGCAGGTGCAGGACCGGAGGAGGCTTGTTCGCAGGCAGCATGGACAGGGGATTGGCTCGCATGCACAACAAGCGAAGACGTAGCAGTGACATCAGCAAGCACTGCTCCTCGACTCTGTTGTACTTCCCACAAAGTCGGGTGCTTGGCTGACATGTGCCTGATCATGCTGGTGGTGGTCAGGCTGCTAGTTTTGGTACCCCTGCTGATGCTGGCACGGCAGGTGTTGCAAATGGCCTTTTTAGACTCATCTGGAGCCAACTTAAAAAACTGCCAGACTCGGGAAGACCTAACATTTGTACAGGCACCTTGTGTCGTGTTGTTGTTCCGAGGAACGGTTGCCTGACTTCTGCCTGGGGCCACCACCCTGCTTCTTACTGCCTGTTGGGATGCTACGCCTCCCTCCCCCTGTGCACTGCTGTCCTCGCTCTGCATATCCTCCTGCCAGGTTGGGTCAGTTACTGGATCATCCACCACGTCGTCTTCCTCTTCCGCACCCTGCTCCTCCTCCTGACTTCCTGACAATTGTGTCTCATCATCGTCCACCCCTTGTTGAGACACGTTGCCAACTTCGTGAGAACGTGGCTGCTCAAATATTTGGGCATCTGTACATACGATCTCCTCATGACCCACTTCAACATGGGCTGGCGAGAGGCCAGAATGTGCGAATGGAAACGTGAACAGCTCTTCCGAGTGTCCAAGTGTGGGATCATTAATGTCCGAGGACGTGTACTCAGCCTTGTGGTAGGAAGGAGGATCAGGTTCTGAAATGTGCGGTGCAGTATCACGGCTACTGACACTTGACCGTGTGGAAGACAGAGTGTTTGTGGTGGTGCCAATCTGACTGGAAGCATTATCCGCTATCCAACTAACAACCTGTTGACACTGGTCTTGGTTCAAGAGCGGTGTACTGCTGCGGTCCCCAAGAATTTGGGACAGGACGTGCGAGCGACTAGATGTGGCCCTTTGTTGTGGCGAAATTAGAGCTTGCCCACGACCTCGGCCTCTGCCTGCACCACCATCACGTCCACTTCCTTGTTCCTTGCCAACGCCCTTGCGCATTTTGCAATGCTGTGCTGATGTGTATTCACTAGACTTGTGCGTTATATCCAAGTTTGTGCAAAACGCACACAAGTGCATCTGTACGCTGCCACCGACAGGCACACACGTGCGGTTTTTAAATGCAAGCACGGACGCAATAAGAACCTAACAGGTTTTTAGGAGCGACAATTACTGAGATACTGAGAAGTCTGACACTATCAGGACTGTTTTAGACTGTGTACACCAGCCCCAGATATGATGAAGGCTGGTATACGGTCACCACTAGGAATGGCTATATACCCTGCCTGCCTGCCTGCCTGCCTGTATACTGCTACAATAGTCCTGACAAGGACTCTTCTGGTCACTAGCCTGTATTCCGACCTGGCTATACCCTGCCTGTATACAGCAACAATAGTCCTGAGAAGGACTCTGCTCCTGTACTCCGACCTGGCTATACCCTTCCTGCCTGTATACAACTACAATAGTCCTAAGAAGGACTTCTGGTCACACTGTTTGCAGCCCTGCTACGGAAATAACTATAAAGGGACGCAAACCTTTCCCTGAAGCAGCGACACTCTCCCTGCACTGACTGTCTGGATGGCTGTGAGCAGAGCACAGCGCGCCCGCCGGTATAAAGGCTCGGTCACGCTGTGCAGGCCGGCCAATCACTGCAATTCCACAACTAACAGGGCTGTGGCATTGCAGTGGTCTGCGAGCCAATCCCTGCATGAGGGCTGGCTCTCAAAAGAGCGCCAACATGCAGAAATGAAGACCACGAGTACAGCACGAGTATCGCGAGTAGCCCGAGTACAGTGATACTCGTGCGAGTACCGAGTAGTAACAAGTATACTCGCTCATCACTAATAGTTATCCAAATCTGCTACATCGGTACCGTATTGCAAAGTCAACTCTGCTACATTATTGTACCTGCTCTATTTCTTCATGGATTACAATTCTGTTACACCACTTTCCGGGTTTCAACTCTGCAACATCTATAACGTTGCTCCTGCTAAACAACTCCTGTTGCTGTATTTGAAGCCTTGTCATTCCTACCACCATCACTTCAACTTGACCACACAGTGGCACCAATACCTCTTGTCCATGCTGCCTAAGAGCTGATTTTTTAGCCCAAGGTTTTTGAGAATCGACCTCATCATTTCAGACATAACAGTCTCACTAAAGGCATTGGAATTGGGGGGGGGGGTAATGTCACACTAGGTACGGGGAAGTACCAAGCGAACGGCAAAAGTGAAGGGAAACCCTGTGTCTACGGAAGGGGAACATGGTAACCCCTGACCAAACTACTCCTTGTCCTTGGGGTCCCTCACCACCCTAGATAGGTCCCAAACCTATGCGCCCAGCCAGATACCTGAATCTTGGTATCCCTAATGCTGGACCCTAAATAGGGAGAGTGTGGGATGAGGTCTTCGTCAACCCCACTAAACAATAAAGAAGACACAATGGGGACTCACAGGGGGAAAATGCATGAACTACTTACACAGATGACTCAGGTAGAACTTCAGCAAATCTTCAGCATCGATACCACAGATGAGAGAAAGCCACCTGCTTGCAACCATGGCTTGAAGGAACTGAAAAATATCACCAGCACCAGTCCAAGAAAGGAAGGAGTATTTAAGTACTAAGGGAATACTAATGATCAGCAGCAGGGGTGGAAGTCGAGCTCCTGGTGGGACCTAAAGGGGGAAAAATTAATCCAGAAGAAAAGCTACTTAAAATAATGAATACTAACAACAGGAACAATGGAAAGTCAGGGAGCAATCTGAGCAGTCACATGCTGTGACCTTCTATGGCCAAAAACGACATGACCCGCGACACACCCGTGACAGGAGGCTTCTGCTGCGGCCAGTTGTGTTACCCCCAAACATAGGACATAAAGGAAAAGAAGTAAGAGAATAGTGGATCGTCTCCGGCAAACAGAGTTTTATTTCCATATTTCTCATTTTTAATTGTTATGAGGAAAAGTAAAATGATAGTGAAGCAGGAGATGAGTGGAGGAATCTTTGGCATATATTTTATTTCTTTTTTTTGTGTGCATTTTCTATGTTTAGCGTTTTTTTAGGGTTATAAACCAGCATCTGTTACCCCTGTAGGAGACCAATAAAATATTAAAAGGCTTCCCCAATGAAGAAGCTCCGCAGCTTACACTTCCATTTATATGGGAAATGCTCTTTAATACCTGTCAGGAGGAGCGATAAATGCAAAACAAATTTCCAATATTATGTTTATAATGCTTCTTTAGACTGACGTCTCTGGTGTCCAACAAAGGAAGACATTACGGCCGCCCGTACGTGCTTCTACCCTATAGAGCCGAGGCTTACAGCAATCTATTATGTATCCCTATCCCTTTATGTTTTATGTATCTGAACCCAGCATGTAACCCTGTGTACGCTCCTGCTGCCTCGTGATATTGATAGACTATCTCACTTTAGAGAACGACGGCGCTGTCCTACTTTCCGGTACTCCACCCTCTGGTGCTTTATAGAACCCAATCTGCTGCCTGAATCAGGTCAGATATCTGGAAGAAAAATGTGTCGGCTAAGATTAGTTTGACTCCTCTGTATTCTCAGCTCACAAGAATCCGTAAAGATCTTCCCATCTATTGTCTTATTATGCTTCCTGCTATACCTTGAATACTACACGTCCTCTTATATTCTTATCCTAGGCTTTTGCTTCTTGGAGCCTCCTTGTGAGGAACGTGAGGAGACATCCTCCATGCCACCACTTCTAAATGAAGGCCACCTTGTCTGATGTTTCACACCGGATGGCACTAGATATGGCTGATACCATAATTACAACGTTATCTTTAATTTATCCTAGAAAGGTCCTTGAGATTTTGAATGAAAAAAGTACAACTGAATACTGCTGGAGATCCCTATTCAATGAAGCGGGAGAGAACAGAATCCATGTTACTCTTAAGGCCCCGTCACACGTAACGACATATCTAACGATATATCGCCGGGGTCACGGATTCCGTGACGCACTTCCGGCATCGTTAGCGACGTCGTTGCGTGTGACAGCAAGGAGCGACTGTTAACGATGGAAAATACTCACCTTATCGTCCATCGTTGACACGTCGTTCCTTTTCAAAAAATCATGGATTGTTGAGCTCGCAGGTTGTTCGTCGTTCCCGAAGCAGCACACATCGCTACGTGTGACACCCCGGGAACGACAAACAACATCTTACCTGCGGCCGCCGGCAATGTGGATGAAGTAGGTGGGCGGGATGTTACGTCCCGCTCATCTCCGCCCCTCCGATTCTACTGGGAATCCGCTTAGTGACGCCGCACGAACCGCCCCCTTAGAAAGGAGGCGGTTCGCCGGACACAGCGACGTCGCTAGGCAGGTAAGTACGTGTGACGGCTCCTAACAATATTGTGCGCCACGGGCAGCGATTTGCCTCAGTACCTCAGTAGACAAGGCTGAATGGGAGGTCTATTTGTTTCTTCTTGTAATATAGGCTGGATGTGAGCTCTGTGTGTATCTCCCAGTAATACAGTCAGGGCCAGAAATATTTGGACAGTGACACAAGTTTTGTTATTTTAGCTGTTTACAAAAACATGTTCAGAAATACAATTATATATATAATATGGGCTGAAAGTGCACACTCCCAGCTGCAATATGAGAGTTTTCACATCCAAATCGGAGAAAGGGTTTAGGAATCATAGCTCTGTAATGCATAGCCTCCTCTTTTTCAAGGGACCAAAAGTAATTGGACAAGGGACTCTAAGAGCTGCAATTAACTCTGAAGGCGTCTCCCTCGTTAACCTGTAATCAATGAAGTAGTTAAAAGGTCTGGGGTTGATTACAGGTGTGTGGTTTTGCATTTGGAAGCTGTTGCTGTGACAAGACAACATGCGGTCTAAGGAACTCTCAATTGAGGTGAAGCAGAACATCCTGAGGCTCAAAAAAAAGAAAAAATCCATCAGAGAGATAGCAGACATGCTTGGAGTAGCAAAATCAACAGTCGGGTACATTCTGAGAAAAAAGGAATTGACTGGTGAGCTTGGGAACTCAAAAAGGCCTGGGCGTCCACGGATGACAACAGTGGTGGATGATCGCCGCATACTTTCTTTGGTGAAGAAGAACCCGTTCACAACATCAACTGAAGTCCAGAACACTCTCAGTGAAGTAGGTGTATCTGTCTCTAAGTCAACAGTAAAGAGAAGACTCCATGAAAGTAAATACAAAGGGTTCACATCTAGATGCAAACCATTCATCAATTCCAAAAATAGACAGGCCAGAGTTAAATTTGCTGAAAAACACCTCATGAAGCCAGCTCAGTTCTGGAAAAGTATTCTATGGACAGATGAGACAAAGATCAACCTGTACCAGAATGATGGGAAGAAAAAAGTTTGGAGAAGAAAGGGAACGGCACATGATCCAAGGCACACCACATCCTCTGTAAAACATGGTGGAGGCAACGTGATGGCATGGGCATGCATGGCTTTCAATGGCACTGGGTCACTTGTATTTATTGATGACATAACAGCAGACAAGAGTAGCCGGATGAATTCTGAAGTGTACCGGGATATACTTTCAGCCCAGATTCAGCCAAATGCCGCAAAGTTGATCGGACGGCGCTTCATAGTACAGATGGACAATGACTCCAAGCATACAGCCAAAGCTACCCAGGAGTTCATGAGTGCAAAAAAGTGGAACATTCTGCAATGGCCAAGTCAATCACCAGATCTTAACCCAATTGAGCATGCATTTCACTTGCTCAAATCCAGACTTAAGACGGAAAGACCCACAAACAAGCAAGACCTGAAGGCTGCGGCTGTAAAGGCCTGGCAAAGCATTAAGAAGGAGGAAACCCAGCGTTTGGTGATGTCCATGGGTTCCAGACTTAAGGCAGTGATTGCCTCCAAAGGATTCGCAACAAAATATTGAAAATAAAAATATTTTGTTTGGGTTTGGTTTATTTGTCCAATTACTTTTGACCTCCTAAAATGTGGAGTGTTTGTAAAGAAATGTGTACAATTCCTACAATTTCTATCAGATATTTTTGTTCAAACCTTCAAATTAAACGTTACAATCTGCACTTGAATTCTGTTGTAGAGGTTTCATTTCAAATCCAATGTGGTGGCATGCAGAGCCCAACTCGCGAAAATTGTGTCACTGTCCAAATATTTCTGGACCTAACTGTATATATATATATACTAGCTGTAGTACCCGGGCGTTGCCCAGGATAGTAACTGTCTCT
Source organism: Anomaloglossus baeobatrachus (assembly GCF_048569485.1). NCBI lineage: Eukaryota > Metazoa > Chordata > Amphibia > Anura > Aromobatidae > Anomaloglossus > Anomaloglossus baeobatrachus. The sequence continues at coordinate 909,240,762 of NC_134353.1, forward strand.
CTCCCAGTCTCTGTCTGTGTGTCGCTGTCTGTCTGTCTCTTTCCTTGTGTGTCTGTGTCTCTGTCTGACTATTTCTATCTCTGTCTGTATTTGTATCAGTCTATCTGTCTCCATCTCTGTCTGTCTCTCTCTATATCTGTGTCTGTCTCTATGTGTGTGTCTGTCTGTATCTTTCCCCGGCTGTCTTTCTTCCGCTGTCTCTTTCCCCAGCTGTCTCTTTCATTCCGTTGCATTTACAATCATGAAATTTTGCACAGACGCCCCATATGACCCAGGGAGCGTCGTAGACTATGTTTTGACAGAAAAATGTAACCCCGTGCTTTACAGTTAGTCTCTAAAATCCTGCCGCCATTAAACTGAATGGAGGTGGGAGCTAAAGGTTATTAATAGCAACTGTCAGTGGTTGCTATAGGAACAAAATAAACTGTTGAAGCTTATGCGTGAGGTTATATGATGTCAGTGTAGAGATGGATAGAGACAGAAAAAGACAGAAAGACAGAGACACAGACAGAGACAGATGGGGAAAGAGACAGATAGACAGACCTGGAAAGAGACAGCCCTGGAAAGAGACAGCCCTGGAAAGAGACAGACGGGGAAAGAGACAGCCGGGGAAAGAGACAGCCGGGGAAAGAGACAGCCGGGGAAAGAGACAGCCCTGGAAAGAGACAATCCTGGAAAGAGTCAGCCGGGCAAAGAGACAGCCCTGCAAAGAGACAGCCCTGGAAAGAGACAGACGGGCAAGTAGACAGACGGGCAAAGAGACAGACAGGCAAAGAGACTGACGTTCAAAAAGACAGACGGGCAAAGAGACAGATGGGGAAAGAGACAAACGGGGAAAGAGACAGCCCTGAAAAGAGACAGCCGGGGAAAGAGACAGCCCTGGAAAGAGACAGCCCTGGAAAGAGACAGCCGTGGAAAGAGAGAGCCGGGGAAAGAGACAGCCGGAGAAAGAGACTGATAAGGAAAGAGACAGATGGGGAAAGAGACATCCCAGAAAAGAGACAGTCCTGGAAAGAGACAGTCCTGGAAAGAGTCAGCCGGGCAAAGAGACAGCCCTGGAAAGAGACAGACGGGCAAAGAGACAGACGGGCAAAGAGACAGCCCTGGAAAGAGACAGATGGGCAAAGAGACAGACGGCAAAGAGACATACGGGCAAAGAGACAGACAGGCAAAGAGACAGCCGGGGAAAGAGACAGCTCTGGAAAGAGAAAGCCGGGGAAAGAGACAGCCGGGCAAAGAGACAGCCCTGGAAAGAGACAGAAGGGCAAAGAGACAGAAGGGCAAAGAGACAGACGGGCAAAGAGACATACGGACAAAGAGACAGACGGGCAAAGAGACAGCCGGGGAAAGAGACAGCTCTGGAAAGAGAAAGCCAGGGAAAGAGACAGCCCTGAAAAGAGACAGCCGGGGAAAGAGACAGCCCTGGAAAGAGAGAGCCGGGGAAAGAGACAGCCGGAGAAAGAGACAGATAAGGAAAGAGACAGATGGGGAAAGAGACATCCCAGAAAAGAGACAGTCCTGGAAAGAGTCAGCCGGGCAAAGAGACAGCCCTGGAAAGAGACAGACGGGCAAAGAGACAGACGGGCAAAGAGACAGCCCTGGAAAGAGACAGATGGGCAAAGAGACAGACGGCAAAGAGACAGACGGGCAAAGAGACAGACGGGCAAAGAGACAGCCGGGGAAAGAGACAGCTCTGGAAAGAGACAGCCGGGGAAAGAAACAGCCGGGGAAAGAGACAGCCCTGGAAAGAGACAGAAGGGCAAAGAGACAGACGGGCAAAGAGACATAAGGACAAAGAGACAGACGGGCAAAGAGACAGCCGGGGAAAGAGACAGCTCTGGAAAGAGAAAGCCAGGGAAAGAGACAGCCGGGGAAAGAGACAGCCCTGGAAAGAGACAGAAGGGCAAAGAGACAGACGGGCAAAGAGACAGCCCTGGCAAGAGACAGCCCTGGAAAGAGACAGCCGGGGAAAGAGACAGCCGGGGAAAGAGACAGCTGGGGAAAGAGACAGCGGAAGAAAGACAGCCGGGGAAAGATACAGACAGACACACACATAGAGACAGACACAGATATAGAGAGAGACAGACAGAGATGGAGACAGATAGACTGATACAAATACAGACAGAGATAGAAATAGTCAGACAGAGACATAGACACAGACACACAAGGAAAGAGACAGACAGCGACACACAGACAGAGACTGGGAGAGAGACAGTTACTATCCTGGGCAACGCCCGGGTACTACAGCTAGTATATATATATACAGTTTGGTCCAGAAATATTTGGACAGTGACACAATTTTCGCGAGTTGGGCTCTGCATGCCACCACATTGGATTTGAAATGAAACCTCTACAACAGAATTCAAGTGCAGATTGTAACGTTTAATTTGAAGGTTTGAACAAAAATATCTGATAGAAATTGTAGGAATTGTACACATTTCTTTGCAAACACTCCACATTTTAGGAGGTCAAAAGTAATTGGACAAATAAACCAAACCCAAACAAAATATTTTTATTTTCAATATTTTGTTGCGAATCCTTTGGAGGCAATCACTGCCTTAAGTCTGGAACCCATGGACATCACCAAACGCTGGGTTTCCTCCTTCTTAATGCTTTGCCAGACCTTTACAGCCGCAGCCTTCAGGTCTTGCTTGTTTGTGGGTCTTTCCGTCTTAAGTCTGGATTTGAGCAAGTGAAATGCATGCTCAATTGGGTTAAGATCTGGTGACTGACTTGGCCATTGCAGAATGTTCCACTTTTTTTGCACTCATGAACTCCTGGGTAGCTTTGGCTGTATGCTTGGGGTCATTGTCCATCTGTACTATGAAGCGCCGTCCGATCAACTTTGCGGCATTTGGCTGAATCTGGGCTGAAAGTATATCCCGGTACACTTCAGAATTCATCCGGCTACTCTTGTCTGCTGTTATGTCATCAATAAACACAAGTGACCCAGTGCCATTGAAAGCCATGCATGCCCATGCCATCACGTTGCCTCCACCATGTTTTACAGAGGATGTGGTGTGCCTTGGATCATGTGCCGTTCCCTTTCTTCTCCAAACTTTTTTCTTCCCATCATTCTGGTACAGGTTGATATTTGTCTCATCTGTCCATAGAATACTTTTCCAGAACCGAGCTGGCTTCATGAGGTGTTTTTCAGCAAATTTAACTCTGGCCTGTCTATTTTTGGAATTGATGAATGGTTTGCATCTAGATGTGAACCCTTTGTATTTACTTTCATGGAGTCTTCTCTTTACTGTTGACTTAGAGACAGATACACCTACTTCACTGAGAGTGTTCTGGACTTCAGTTGATGTTGTGAATGGGTTCTTCTTCACCAAAGAAAGTATGCGGCGATCATCCACCACTGTTGTCATCCGTGGACGCCCAGGCCTTTTTGAGTTCCCAAGCTCACCAGTCAATTCCTTTTTTCTCACAATGTACCCGACTGTTGATTTTGCTACTCCAAGCATGTCTGCTATCTCTCTGATGGATTTTTTCAGCCTGAGGATGTTCTGCTTCACCTCAATTGAGAGTTCCTTAGACCGCATGTTGTCTGGTCACAGCAACAGCTTCCAAATGCAAAACCACACACCTGTAATCAACCCCAGACCTTTTAACTACTTCATTGATTACAGGTTAACGAGGGAGACGCCTTCAGAGTTAATTGCAGCCCTTAGAGTCCCTTGTCCAATTACTTTTGGTCCCTTTAAAAAGAGGAGGCTATGCATTACAGAGCTATGATTCCTAAACCCTTTCTCCGATTTGGATGTGAAAACTCTCATATTGCAGCTGGGAGTGTGCACTTTCAGCCCATATTATATATATAATTGTATTTCTGAACATGTTTTTGTAAACAGCTAAAATAACAAAACTTGTGTCACTGTCCAAATATTTCTGGACCTAACTGTATCTATCTATCTATCCCTCTATCTATCTATCCCTCTATCTATCTATCTATCTATCTATCTATCTATCTATCCATCTATCCCTCTATCTATCTATCTATCTATCTATCTATCTATCTCTCTATCTATCTATTTATCTATCTATCTATCTATCTACCTATCTATCCCTCTATCTATCCCTCTATCTATCTATCTATCTATCTATCCCTCTCTCTATCTATCCCTCTATCTATCTATCTATCCCTCTATCTATCTATCCATTATCTATCTATCCCTCTATCTATCTATCCCTCTATCTATCTATCTATCTATGTATCTATCTATCTATCTATCTGTCTATCTATCTATCTATCTATCCTTCTATCCATCCCTCTATCTATCTATCTATCCCTCTATCTATCTATCTATCTATCTATCTATCTATCTATCTATCTATCTATCTGTCTATCTATCTATCTATCTATCTATCTATCCTTCTATCCATCCCTCTATCTATCTATCTATCCCTCTATCTATCTATCTATCTATCTATCTATCTATCTATCTATCTATCTATCTATCTATCTATCTATCTATCTATCTGTCTATCTTTGTATCTATCTATCCTTCTATCCCTCTATCCATCATACTATATACAGAGGGTGGACCATAACTTTCCATATGTTTGTTTTTTAAGATATAAAATGATAAATATTATTGGATACGAAAAATGGGTAACAATAATAAACAGCAGCTAAATATATCAATAAATACCATAATACATACTGTATATGCATAATGAAAAGAATAATGTAATATATGGCATGTGAAGATGTTTTTGGCCCTTTTTAGCACACTGGGTGACATGTCCCATGCTGTGCACTTTGGGGGTCCTGCTGTGTCTGGTGTGGCCCCTGCACACTCAGGCAGGCGTGCTCAGTGTTAACCATTCCCCTCCCTGCCTGTATCCGGGCTGCTGCCGATCACTGTGCTCTCCGGAGAGGAGGGGCGCTGCTTGGAGCGTCAGCATTGCGTCAGTTTGGCCATCCGCAGCCCCTCCTCACACCCATCCTCTGGATACAGAGCTGTCCTCTGCCATTTTCTCCAGCTGCTGATTGTGCGGAGCCGCAGCAGAAGGCGCCTGCAGAGCAGACTTCAGCACCTTGGAGAGTGGAGGCAGGAAGATGGCTCCGGTGATCGG